>NC_034610.1:32791157-32884635 GCF_900095145.1 Mus pahari
TTTTTTTTGAGACAGAGTTTCTCTGTATAGCCCTGGTTGTCCTGGAACTCACTTTGTAGACCAGGCTGGCCTCGAACTCAGAAATCCGCCTGTCTCTGCCTCCCAAGTACTGGGATTAAAGGCGTGCGCCACCACCGCCCAGCCTCAGTTTTCTTAGTAGCAAAACTCCCAAGGAAGTAATCTTCAAGATTAGCCATGATAACCCACCTGAATGCATCTACCAATAGACAAAACGGTAAGTAAATGGGAAGACCCTCAGCTCACAGAAATGGCCATGGGAAAAGTCAAAGACCTGAACCACAGGCTTGGGTAAGAGTCTGAAACTAGAAGAGATAGATAGATAGATAGATAGATAGATAGATAGATAGATAGATAGATAGATAGATGCCCTGGCCCAAAGTGTGGTGCTATTGACTAGACCAGCACCATGAAAACAACAAGTGCTTTGCAAAGAACACGTCACTGTTAGCATAGAAACAGTTCATTGTTTTAAAGTCACAAAGCAGTCACATAGTAAAATCCAGTAACTGCCAAGGGGGTGAAAACCTACCAAGGAGAGACAATTCAGTAAGTGAATTGCCTGACAGGCGAACAGGAAGACCTGAGTTCAGATACCCAGCAGGCACATAAAATATATAAAATGCAGGGCATGATGTCCTGTCTCCTGAGAACTGGGGGGGACAGAGACAAGCACAGGAGAACTCCTGCAGCTGCTTGCCAGCCAAGCTGGCCAAGTCACTGAGCCCTAGGTTGATGAGAAACACTGTCTCAAATAAATAGATATACGACTAAATGAGTGAATGAATGCAAGCTCCAGTTTGGTGAGAAACACTGTCTCAAATAGATGGATGGATGAATGAATAAATAAATAAATAAATAAATGCAAGCTCCAGGTTGGTGAGAAACACTGTCTCAAACAAACAAACAAATGCCATGGAGTTTACAACAGAGGAAGACAATGTTGACCTCTGACCTCCATGGGCATGAACACGTGTGCAAGGGCAAACATGCATAAGCATGGCTGCACGTGGTTGTGTGCACTTGCATACACACACACATACACATACATACACACACATACACATACACACACACACAGAGACAGAGAGAGACAGAGACAGAGAGATAGAGAGAGAAAGACACAGAGAGACAAAGAGACAAAGAGACAGAGAAAGTTAGTCTCCTAGAGAAAATAAGCAATGCTGAATAGCCCAGCTGCCTCTACAGGGTAACATGAGGGCTGGTGGGGTCAGCTCAGTGGCCATCTGCTCTCTGCTTTCCCAGTGAAAAGTCAGAACATTTAAAAAAAACCTATTTTATCTAAATAAGACATTTGGTAGATGTTGCTTTCCTGCAAATTTAATCTGGGAAACAATGTCTATTCTCATAAATCTTTGGATGCCTGCACCACAGTCAAATTTAGGGTTTCAAATTTTCGCTTCTGGCAATAATTACATAGGTGTGCTCTTTATTTTATTTACTATCTCTTTCCCGTGTTTTATTTAGCTTCCAGAACCACATAGAGTATGTCATCGCTGCAACAGAGTGGTTTTGTAAGCCCGCCAAGTGCTACTCCCTGGGAGTGCCACAGACCAGCCCTGTTCTAAGAAACCTCTTGAAATACACAGCGGAGGGCCACACTGGATCTGCTGTCTCCAAAACAAGGAGTTTAGATTGGGTGCAAACAGACCCACGCTGAGGAAATGACATGCTTTAAACATATCCCACACTCCAGCAACAAGAAGTAGCAAGTGGTTTAATATGCCTTACGTAATCTCCACAGGTGAAATGATGACCAGTCAGAGGGGAAAAACCGTTCCCAGCCTTCCCTGCCCGGCCGGTCCTCTCTACTTCCTCAGATTGTTGTACCTATCCTCCTAAACAAAGTCGGGGATAGAGCTAAATCCCCTTCAAGCCCTTCTTATTTGAAGCACAAGATGCCCAGACCATGATCTTTGTTAAGTTCTCTTTAGCAGCTAGATGCTATAATCATGGATGTCTAAAGATGGTTACAGCAGAAACCTATGTGTGGCTATGTGACTGTTTCTCCAAACACAGAGAAACAGGGAAGAAACAGCAAAAGAATTGAGGTTTACCTTCTCTCCACCAACCCCACCCCCAGAAAACAATTAAACAAATCTGCACTGGCGTTTTTCTAGACCCTAATGACAGGCTTCCAACCATCCTCAGGAAGACAGACGTTGGCGTGGCTGGCAATTCACTCACTGCCATTACAAGGGTAGAAGGTTCTTGACCTTGGAGACTATTGTTTGCTTTAGAGGAACCAAATCAATAACTCGCAAAACTGCCCAGAGTCATGCTGAAACATGGCAGAGCTCATATGAGTTCTCCCAGGGAATGCTAGCAACCATTCTCATGTCTATTCAAACACACACAAAGCAAAACACAGCTGTCGTGGGGCCTGCTGGGAAGAACAGTGAAAAGGCAAAAACAGTAACCATCAAGTAAGCCTTGTATGTGCCAAGCATCAAATAACAGCTAAACCAAAGTAGGATTGGAAGCAAACAAATGTATGATATTAGTGGACTCCCCCCTACCCCCCCACCCCCCCATCCCCTTATCCCCCCACTCCCCCAACCCCCTACCCCCCACCAGTTTCAAGGCACAGAACTTCCCAGAGGTAGGAACGAGGAAAGGGAGGGTAGGATCATTTCAATAATTACTTCCCTTCACAAATATTAACTGGAGCCTATGAAAGGGATCTTACGTAAGCAAATGCAGGTGTGGGGTCCTGTCTGATGGTCTGAATTGCTGTGGAAGTGAGAAATTGTTTGACTTCATTTTTAATGTACTTATACCATATGACCGTCTTTATGTTTAGAAAACATTTTCTGCATGAGTTACGGGACGTGCATTTTATTTTGCTTCCAATTTCACCAGCCTTTATTTAACAAAATAAATAAGTATATAAAACAAACGACCACAAAATTTCAAGAAGAGCCACTACCATTTCAGGGTTGTTGTTATGCTAAGTCGTTGAAGAAATAGAAATGTTTCATAAGGCAGGAGGTGGTCAAGCACAAAAGCAAGCTTTCATTAGTAAAAGCCAGGCTGGCCCCTGTAAGGGAAGGACACACGCTGAGCTGTGGACAAAAGGTGATCCTGAAGAGGACAAGGCAGGGCGAAGGCTGAGGAACTGGGTTTCAGAGGATAAGACACCATGGGAAGCAGCATCGCTCCAGAACATCCAGTGCAGGAGGAACAGACACAAAATTCCTGAAAGTAGTATTTCCTTCATTTTCCTTTTCTCTTCTCTTCTCTTCTTTTTTTTTTTTTCTTTTTTTTTTTTTGCTATTTTTAAAATAGGATCTCACTATGAAGCCCTGGCTGGTCAGTGAACTTGCTATATAGAACAGACTGGCCTTGAACTCATGGAGATCCACCTGTGCTGGGATAAAAGTGAAACCATGTCCAGACAGTCTTTCTTTTATCTCCTTCCCATCTCCTTCTTTGCTGTTTTTTGATCAGTTGGTTGGTTGGTTGGTTGGTTGGTTGCTTGGTTGCTTGGTTGGTAAGTTGTTCGGTCTTGTTTCTAGAGACTGAACTCAGGGAATCACAAATACTGAGTGTGTGCTCTCCCACCTGCATATAACTTCCCCTAAATGTGCCTCCTTTTGCTGCAGTTATTAGAAAAGCTTTAACATGTGGAATTTATGTTTCACAAGAATGCCAGATGATTCCTCCAAAGGAAAAGCTGGAGGTGACTTCTGCAGGTGTCAGAGTGTTTGACACTGCAACAAGACATTGTCATCTACAAAGTTCATGCTCAAGATATGTGTACTCAAGTCATCCACACCCCCAAAAAAAACATTTAGAAAACTCATAACGTTGTAAATAAGTTGAAGATTTTTGTGTTGAGCCATAGTTTAGCTTTTCTGGGGAGCCTGCCCAAGGTTATACATATCTGCTGGGCTGTGGGATTTTCTACACATCAGTAACAGTTTAAAATACACCATCTTCATTGGCCATTTCAAAGCGATTGAGTAGTTACCTCAAGCACATGCATATGGCCTATGGCCAGGTGCCAATTGGTTCCTATGAAATTGGTATTTGTTGGGGTTTTGTGAGCATGAAGTTAACACAGGCTGGCATGAGCCAGCTGTGAGAAAAACGAAGCCTCGCTGCCAACTCATTACAGTACTAATAACAATGAAAGCTAAGAAAAGTAACTCATGACTCAGAATAAGTCATTTCCATGCACAGTCCAATGGCATGGGCTTCTGGCATGAGCTTGGAACACCATAGCTGCAGGGATGGAGAGAGTCTCCTAGTGTGCCTGTGGGAAGGCTTGCCATTGGACATCATGAACTCGACTTTCTCAAATTCTGCTTTGAGTCAGTGAAACCCAGAGACCTCAACACTTCTCTTTTTAGTATATAACCAAACAACGCAAAAGGTGGCTTCTTTCAATCATGAATGTGCACACATCATGAATAGAAAGACAGACCCATCTTATAACTGATCCTAACATCATAGTATCCCTTAAACACACATACACACACACACACACACACAAATTGAAAAAGAAAAATATTTTCCAAGAACAGCTGATTGTTCTGAATGAACTTCCTACCTCAAAGACCGCCCCCCCCCCCCCACCTTTTTACACAGATGTCAGAGTTTCAGCCTGGAGAGATGTATCAACCACAAGCACATGTCACCTTGGAAAACACTAAAGCTCCCCAACATAGTTCACAGGCTTGCAAATACTCTCTGTGTGTCAGTGAGCTATGACTGCCTCTCAAACAGACCACCGTCTATGTATTTCATAGGGAATCATAAAACCTTTTTATTCCTTCTTAATTCAATAAAATGTCTTTAGGGTTTTTCCCTGGATGGAATTTGGAGTTGGTGTGAGCATACTGGATCCTTAAAGATTTATTCTTATACTTCAGGTAATGCGTCTGACTGGACCATACTAAACAGCGGGGTTTAACTAGCACACTTTGTATGAACTTTATCTCTAAAGAAGAGTGAACCAGATGCCTGAAGGAGCCACGCCTTACTCATCTGAGGATCCCTGCCAGGGAAGTATGCCTCGCTCAAAATATCCTTTCAGTAACTGATTAGTGGGACGAAAGGAATGAGTTCTTTCCTTGTTGGAAATAATGCTGTGCCAGCAAAAGGAATCCCTTCTCCAAAATATAGTTTCACCTAGGAAACCCAGAGATTATCTCCTGACGAATGTTTTCCTGTAAGTGGTAATAGCTGGTATGTCATTAGTTGGCTGAAGAATTAAGATGATTGTAATAATGAGGATATTCTTCTCTTTTAAATGTGCTCAGGGTTAAGACGAAATAAACCTCAGAACTGCATGTGAAGGGCTTTTTCCTCCAGCATATGCCAAGGCTCGTCTTTTGAGGTTGAGAATGTAAAAGCAAGGAAACAATAGGTGGAGAAACAGATACATCTCAGACTCTCATGCACATTGTTTCAATAACAGTATCCATTCACAAACAAAGAACCAGATGGGGGAAAGGTCAACAGATCCACCCCAACTCAAGAGCGAGTTCACAACACGCTCTTGGTAAGAAAATCCTTTGCTCCCATCCATCAGGAACAGATGATGTGAACCCAGCACACAGTACTAGAATCTTCAGAATGGGGAAACCCTTTATCTTTCTCGAGGAAATGGCTTGTTCCAATGGTGTATGCTGCAATAATAATAATAATAATAATAATAATAATAATAATAATAACAACAACAATCTGATTCATGCCTGTTGAACTTCAATCATTCCACTTCTCTGAGCTGCTCGTCTGTGTAGTGACAAATCTGTGAAGGCTGTAGGTGGGTGGCCAGAAGGGTGACAGCATTTTCAGCAAAGCTGAAACATCTATAGCCTGCTGTTTTCCACCTAAACTTCTTTGATCACAGGTATCCTTTTCATCTGGAATATACATTTTTATCTCCCTGGAATATTCTCTTATTTAAAGTCAAAGTTAAATCAGTCAATCCATCTATCTTTATTTATTTATGTATTTAATTCATTTATTTATAGGTTCTATGATTCTTTAAAAAAATGTTCCCTATGTTTTGCAACCACTGCAAACACTACTGTTACAGCCCGTGGTGCCATTTCACTTCTGAATACAGTAGAGGCAAAAAGGTCACCAGTGACCCAGTGCTGCTTCTAAGGAGAGTGCAGGATCAAGCACGGGGCACTGGGGTAAACATACTCCTGGACACTAGAGGAAAGCTTCCTCCAGCCTTTCTGCTGTTTCTTCCATTGTGATGACTCAGGAAGGGCAGGAGCATAATATCAACCCACTCGGTTTCAAGTAGCAACTTGGAAAAAATAAAAGGAGTGCAACACTTTAGAACATTTAAATGTTTTCCTAATAGCAGAGAAGACTAAGCTGACCCCCATATACACAGTTTCTTTTCCTGTTGCAAGACAAAGTAACCAGACAGGCAACTCAGGGAGAAAGGAATGATCGGTTTCACAATTCCAGGCTATAGTTCATCACTTCCGGGAAGCTAAGGTAACAGGAACTCGTTAGTTATATTGCACCCATAGTCAAGAGCAGGAAGTGACTGATTAACACATGCATGCTGATACTGACCTTGGTTTTTTGTTTTGTTTTGTTTTGTTTTAGTTATTACACAATTCAGAATTCCCTGTCTAGGGAATGTTGCCGCCCACAGTGGGCGAATCCTCCCACCCTAACTGATGTAATCAAGACAAGCCATCAAAAGCACACCCAGAGACCTATCTCTCAGGTGACTCGATTTCTTCCAGGTGGCATTAACACTGACCATCGACGCCTACTCTTTTGAGAAGACTGATGTCACTGGATAAGCATTTTCAAATTTACTTTCAAGTACAAGAAGATTTGACTTTTCCTTCAGATAATGTTCCCAACCCCCCTTATTCAATATAAATGTCCTACCAACTCATGGACACCCAGACCAGACATCATTACACACTTCTCTGCTGCCGCCACATCATCTACTCTAGGAGTAGAGACCCCAGGGTGCTACACATGTTATTTAAAGATTTTTTTTCTTTATATGTGTCATTTTGTATATGTTACATGTGGGAGGAATCTACAGAGGGCAGAAGAAAGTGTTGGATTCCCTGGAGCTAAAGTAGCAGGTGATGGCTTTAAGCTGCCCAACATCTAGAAAACAAACTCAGGTCCTTCAGACTGGAATAAGACCTCTTAACCACTGAGCCATTTCTGTAGCCCCACAGAATCATTTTAATCTATGGAAGGCTGACTAGCTCTCCAGTATCTCTCTCTCTCTCAGGCTCTGTGTGTGTGTCTCTCTCTCTGTCTCTCTCTGTCTCTGTCTCTCTCTATGTGTCTCTGTGTGTCTCTGTCTGTGTGTCTATTTCTCTGTGTCTGTCTCTGACTCTCTCTCTCTCCTTATACTCTAAACTTCCATTGTCTTAAGTCTCTAAGGACTTTACACTAGACACAAAAATTATATCCATAAATATATCCCATTTATAGAGAGTTTTAAGGACTAAAGAAAATTAATATGCACATCAAATTTGGCACCTAATTCTGGATGATTTCAATAAGTGCCTCACAATATTCTTAGGTACAACTGAGAGGTTTTTTTAACTGCATTTTATGATGTCTGGTCTAAAGTTAATTAAAGGGCTATCAAATGCATTTACAAGTACGAGACCCATGACTTATAAACAGAGGTGGTTTAACTGCACAAGTCAAAAGTAAATGTGTGACCACCGCAGACCACTTCGTGACCTTGAGAAAACACTAAAGCATCTGAGTATTGGTTTTCTTGCTTTTAAAATGGACATAATAATTGTACAGATCACTTAGGGCTTGAGGGAGAATCATGAGTTATTATTTGTAAGGCAAGTAAATCAATGCCTTGTTCCTAGTGCCTGCTAAATGAAAATAGAAGATATTCAAAGCACCTGGTTTATGGAAGGGATTCCATAAAAGATAGCTCAATCTGAAACAAGAAGCAATGGAGACTTAGTAAAGAATGAAAGTTTTCTGCAATAGGCATGGATAATAGGGAGGATTCACTTTGGTGAACAGATCGACAGTGCCGGTCATGTGTTGTAAGGTCTCTGCACCTGAATTTCTCCACCTGAGAAATGAAGAAGTCATACTGTACTGTGTCCAGGTGCTGGTGCAGTTGTGTGTACAGGGATGCTGGTCCAGACGGGCCAAGCAAGGAGTGAAGGGCAACAGGCTGATCATGAGGCCACAGTCAATCATTTTAAAGGCTCTCATTAGTCTGCGACTGGTTCCTTCTCTCCTTCCAACTCTCCCCGCCCTCCTTTCTCATGCTGTCCATTCGTTTTCTTTCTTCTGTGATTGTTCTATGAAAACACTTCTTTGTGTAAATGAAAGGAGGTGATGGGATTCTCTTGGTTTATTTGTCTGTTTATGAGACACAGTTTCACTATGTAGCTCGGGCAGGCTTGGGACTCACAATCTCCCTGCTTCAGCCTCCTGAACACCTTTTAATGTTTTGGCAGATTTTGAAACATGGCTGATACTTGGTAAGTCTTCAGTAATGACTCCTCAATGAACAGTTTCCTTTCAAGTTCGATGATTGTGATGATGATAGTGGTGGTGATGATGGTGATGATGATGGTGGTGGTGGTGATGATGGTGGTGGTGGTGGTAAATAACACTCCTCACAGCAAACTCCAATTTACTCCGTGGATCAGCGATTTCTCCAACTACCCTGTGTGTATAAACTCACCTCAACCTCCCCTTCATTTTACAGAAGACAGAAGTGAAAACAAGTGGAATGAAGAAACCTGCTCAAGGGCATGTACCTTACAAGAGGCAGACATGGGGATTTCAGCCCAGGCATTCTGGCTCCACAGTCTATGCTCTTAACAGGGCACGGTCCTTCTTGCCTTAAGAAAACAAAATATATCTTCATCTAAAAGCATATTGAACTTAAGTATGTTCTCCAAATAATATATTTTTAAGACTACCTCTCTGATAATTTTTCTAGTAACATTTTGGTGCTCTTTAGAGTTTGTGTTGTTTTGTTTTGTTTTGTGAGTTCTTCCTACATATAATTATTTTTACAGGAAAAAAGAACACAAAAAATTTATTCCATGCCTAAGGCACTGAAGTACTAGTACATCAGATTCCTCACCTCATATCTCCTATGAACAGTAAGAACCAATTTCTAAACAGGACAACTGTGGTGTTCTTGAAACAGCGCAGGAGATATACAGACTTTCAGTATTGGAAGCATCGACCGTTAGACCCAAGTTGAACAAATGTGTAATTTAGATGAAATAATAGACTTAAAAGAAGACTTTTCTAGAGGGCTGAATTCCAGAGAGTGAATGGAAATGGTTCACTCCACCTTAAGTACTCTGTAACACTTGACAATCACTATGAAAAGCTTTCACCCCCTCCAAAAATGACAAAATGATAACACACTGTTACAGGAACAGTTTTCTACGATCTAAGCCTTTCAAAATAGAGAAAGACAGAAAACTACTTTTAAAAAGATACTCCAGAAAGTTTGTGTTTTTAAAAAAAATTCCTGTCATCTGTTTTCTGAAAACCATGTGCATTCATCAAAATATCATCTTGCGGTTACTTCTTAGAAATAAAAAGAAATTTCTAAAAAAAAAATTGTAATTATATGTATTTGTATGTATGTGTGCCTGTGGGTATGAATGAGTGGGGAAGAGAGAGAAATGGAGAGAGGGAGGGAGGAGAGGGAGAGAGGGAGAGGGAGAGGGAGAGGGAGAGAGATTATGTGTATCACACTAGTATATGGGTGTCTGTCAGAGGAAAGCTTTATGGAGTCTGTTCTTTATTTCTTCCTCTACATGGGTTCTGGTGCACTAGTCCCAGTCACAAGGTTTATGTGGTAACTTCCTCTAACCAGTGAGCCATCTTGCCATCCTAAGAGTAAATTCCATTACATTTTCTTGCTTGGCAATCAATAATGATTTTTAAATTGAGAACATTTCAGGGTAACCAGCACCATATTAATTAGCTTGCTGGAATTCTCCCCAAGTGTGGATCCCTCCTCCCCCCCACCCCTGTTTTTCCTCCCACCAATGGGAGGCTTAGGACTCCTTCTACTTTTAGAATAAAATAATGAGATCATATATTGTTTCTAGTTATTTTTGTTCAGGTCCACATTAACTAATTCTGCCAGTCACATTAAATCACCAGATCTATTTTGATGATAACTGCAGTGCCCAGCAGTCTATTTGCTGGCCTATCCCTAAGCACAACCAGCAAATAATGGGACATGAAGTCTGCTGCATTTTGATCATCAATTGATGATGCCTTTGTTTGGGGTATGTATTAGTATGTACAATAACAGTTCCTAATAGAATACGGGGTTTTCAATCCCAGAGGCTGTTAATGTGTGTAACCCTGCATGACCAAAGGGACTTAAGGGAGATTACCCTGCATTGTCTCTAAGGCCCTGTGTAACCGAAGAGAGGCAGAGCCTCAGAGCATCTAGAATGGAGAGAGGACGAAGGGAGAAAGGTCCAGAGCTCCAGCGTGGGAAAGACACAGCCTGGCGCTGCTGGCTTTGAAGATGAAGAAAGCAGCAGCACAAACCAAGTTAAACACAGCCTGCAAAGGTAGAAAAGGCAAGGAAATCCGTTCTCCTGTATGGCTTCCAGAAGGGAACCAACTCTGCTGGACCCCTGATGTTAGTGCGGTCAGACCTACCCCGCACTTCTAACCTAGAGAGACAGAAACGAGTAAGTCTCTGTTGTTTTTAAGCCACTAAGAATAAGGTAATTTGTCATAGCACAGAAAAATAGTAGAGGTCCTCCGCTAGCCAAAAGTTAGGTGCCTGGTTGATCTGACAGAGTATTGAAACAGCTCGTGAAATGAAGATACTGGGAATACATGATGTTTAAAGCAGTGGGAAGGTGTCGGCCTTTCTTACTTTTCTATGCCTGTGAAGAGATGCCATGACAAAAGCAACTTATCAAAGAAAGAGTTTATTGGAGGCTTGCTTTTACTCTCAGAGGGTTACCGTCCGTGCTCATCAGGGAAGGAAGCATGGCGAAGGCAAGCAGACAGGCATGGTGCTGGAGCAGTAGTGAAGCGCTCAAGGCAGAGAGAGAGAGAGAGAGAGAGAGAGAGAGAGAGAGAGAGAGAGAACTGGGAATAAGGTGGGCTTTTTAAACCTCAAAGCTCACCCGCAGTAACAAACCAACTCCAACAAGGCCACACCTCCTAATCCTTCTCAAACAGTTCCTCCAACTGAAGATCAAATATATCAACCTATACGGGGGGGGGGGCATTTTTATTCAAACCATGACAGTGTAGAAAATACAAAAGCATACACTGTTTTTGCGTCGCAACAGTTATGTAAGTGCTCCTTCACCTAAATAGGTAACATGACATACAACACGTTCTTTGCCAAAACACATGTATCTTCAAAATCACATGGTTAGCTCCAGTTTCCACATCTTAATATGTGCTCCTCCACAAATGGCCATCTCATGGACTAAATCAACGAAACCTGTCAGTATCGGTCAGTTACAGTGCTTACGTACTCCATCTGCCTCCTCCCCACAGCACCCATGCCTACAAAGCTGATGCTCACAACCCAGATTAAAGCGTTCTTTATCTCATACTGAAAACCACACAGGCTTTCCCCTCCCCACTTTTCATGATCATGAACATTACTGTATACTATACTATAGAGCTGTCTTCTTCCCCCCAGACCTTCCTGAATGGGGAACCATGGAAAAGCTGGTTTCCTCTCTGTATCTTAGAGGATGAAAGCTTCCCGTGATCATAAAGATAGCTCAACTGACCTCTGCTCAGCTCACGACAATGCTATGCCAACATGTGAAACACATGAATGCTAGTGGATCAGCAGAAAGGTTATTATATTCCATTATATAGTCGCATTACATACCACCAGAACATGTTCTGGGTAGTTAAGGTGTCTTATGGAGGGAGTCCACGAGTGCTTGATAGGCAGGAAAATGAAGATAATGAGGCATAAAATATTACCCAGTTAATGTAAATCTATAGGCTGTTGTCTTAAATATTAAGGTCTAAAATCCTATAAGTAAAGATAGAAAGCCCAGAGGAACAGGAAGTGTGACATGAGATTGTATTTCCTTGAAATGTCATGGAAGCTACACCCATCAAGTCTTAACTACATGGCTGCCTAAATAAGTCCTCAACAAGGATGATAGCTACAGACATGCTAACATGGAAGGGAAACGTCACAAGGTCACATTCCAAAACAAAGGACTACGGGCAACTAAGGAAGAGTTAGAGCAAAAGTCTCTTCCGGGAGAAGAGCCCTCTCTAGTTGGTTATCCAAACAACTAGTCAGCCCTGATATTATAGATAGAGAGAAGTAATATCATATGAACTGGGCATGTTATATTTAGTATATTTAAGACTATAGATCAACAATTAAGAAAAAAGAGACCATGAACTTGAGAGGGAGCAAGGGAGACAACTGGGAGAGGTTAAAAGAAGAAAAAAGGAGGGAAGGGGAAGTAAAATATAATGTAATTATATTTTAATTCTAAAAAAAATATTTTTAAATAGATTTAAAGGGGTTCTGCATCTAGTTGTAAAGCCACTTGGCATATAAGTAAGTACCCATTGCTACAAAAACATCCTGTGATCATTCAAAAGGGATACACAGCAGGATGGCCTTATCCCTGCCACATCACACAGCAACTTAAAGACATCTCCCCTTACCATGCTGATCTCAGGCGCCAACATAACTATCCAAATGATGTGCTGAGCCTAGCATCTAGGGACATAGAAGAGCAACTTAACAACTTACATCACACATGGCTCTGTCTCTCAATTCCAGAAAGGAGTTGATTCATCTCCCATGTCTTCCTCCCATACCATGCTACAAGAATCCCAAGGATCCACAAAACTCTATTTTTTATATCTGGTGCTAAGAAAGTACCCTTTAGAACTATCAAATGTGCCCTGGAGGAAAAAAAAATGATGAACATACCTCATACCCCCTACCAAACCATCTCCTAGCAGACCACATACCTTCAGGGTATCAATATTCATTTCCAGTGATGAGGATCGGATATTTCAGCGATACCCATCCCATGTAGCTAATAGAATATATATAAATTGATCTTTAGAGTTCTCCAGTAATTGCTACTCCCGGTTGTCAACTTGACTACATCTGGAATTAATTAAAACCCATCTGTGAGGGATTTTTTGCTTAATATGAAGTGGGAAGATCCACTTCTAAACCATATCTTTGAGTTGAGAAATCATGCATTTATAATCCAGATCTTTTGAGCTGTGAAGACCCGGCCCTAATCTGGCCCACACTTTCTGCTGTAAGCCTATAGAAAGACATGGAAGAAGGAGGCTTTTGCCCTTTGCCTGCTTGCTCTTCTCCACTAGCAAATCCATTCCTTCATTAGCATCAGAGCTCACTTCTTCAGGAGTCCAGCATATATTGGCTGAAGACTGGCTGAGACATCCAGTTGCATGGACTGAACAACTACTGAGTGCTTGAACCTTCCATTTATAGGCACCCACTGTTGGATTAGCTGGACCCCAGCCTGAAAATCATTCTAATAAATGCCCTTTCTGTACATGGCAAGAGGTTCATTCTATAAGTTGTTATTCTAGAGAAATCTCACTAATACAGTAGCCAACTTATTACACCTCATGATATAAGTCTTCAACAAATTTAACACCAAAATAAAAATATTGATTCAGAGTTTGTTGAGCAGTACGCCAAGGGGTTGTCTCTTCCTATGTCATGGCATAACCACCCCACCCCGTGGCTGGGGTACCTATCTTGCCTTTGAAAACTAAACAATATCCAAGTTCAGCCAACAGTTGTGTGATTCAGCCCTTGAAACCCAGTGTCTTTGAATCATCTGAGCTTCTTGACATAAACTTGACCTTCAGTTCTCTTTACAACTGTGCTCAGAAGAAGCCATCACACCTAAGACTCCAACTTCAGTAAAGTTTTGAAACCCACGTACACCTGCAGATGTCCCTGTTCTTTCTTTCCATCTCCTCCCTCTCCTTCAGCCTCATGACCTTATGTCAATCGAAACCAGCCATGGGCTTCGGAACACTGTGACACTCAATTTCCTTCCTTGATCATTCCGAGGTTATGGGGAACATGTCACAGTAACACTGGGTAGGGTTATCAATTAGATTGGTTTCCACTGTACGTCTCTGCATCGATATCTTGCTAAACTCTCTAATTCCAGCCAATGGCACACGAGATCAACTCCACCAGAAAGCAGTGCTAACTGACACTCTGCATACAGAGCCTAAGTCTTCTAATTAGGGAGGAAAGACTGAAAAAGGTTTCCGCTGCCGTCTTTCCAAGCTAAGACAGAGCAGCGCATGCCCACTGGGAATACCTGCGCGTGCGCACCTCTGCTGTCTCATCCGTTTCTCTTGCCTGTCAACCGAATGACCGAGGAACACAGGGGTAACAGGAAGAGACAGGACCGGTAGTTCGTATATTAAAGGAGAACATACAATCTCTCCCAAGTTATGACTGTCATAGAAACACACCAGTTTCTCTGAAAGTTTGGAACACAAGAGGACAACTATTCCTGGAAGCCGAAGAGATTACTATTGATTTCAGGAAGGCAGTCTGATCACAGATGAAGGTATAAGTTTCTTTTTTTCTCCCCCAGATAACTTCTACATTGCCAATGACAAATCCCCCCCGCTTCCATTTTGGTTTTTGACTGTTTTATAATTTGCTATATTAATTGGATTTTTTTTTTTTAAATTCTGCCTTATATCTTGACACAATCAGAAGACGTATGTAATAATGAATGAATACTATCTCATGTGCTATTGGCACTTTTCCCTTGAGGGACTGGCCTCTCCCTGAACCCTGTCCTTCATCGTGGGGGAAATTCTCTCTAACTCTGGGATCAGATGTACACTGACTTGGGAGTACACATGGCTCCCAACTTGCGCCCTCCTGCACACCAATCCAACCACACACGGTGCATTTACGACCCAGGTAAGAGCCGTCAAGCCATTGCATCAGCCCTGTTAGCACTCTTTAATAGCTAGGCTATTAAATTTATTAATTAAAAACAATTAAGATTTTATTTACTCTTCACAATATATATATATATATATATATATATATATATATATATATATATATATATATATATATTTGGGGGGTGCAGGCCATTTCTGTGCCCGTCTCCCTGTTTACACATTATTTGTCTTTTCAAGTCCTTTCACTAAGATCGTTATTTTCATTGCAAAAGTAGTATATTAGGCTTAGTCATTTATTTTACTGTTAACATTTCAAACCCCTCCCAAGGGGAGAGAAACCCCATTTGTCTGTACCATTTACAAAATAGTAAATTACTCAGATTCTCCCACAAAAGTGTTTCACACCTCATAGTTATTTAGGCTCCGGAAGTAAAGCCTCCCTTGGGACCACACAGCTACCTCTCGCCCTCCTCTATACGAGTTCTCTATTTCTTCCTCCTCCTGTGGTTTTATCAGTCTTTCCATTCAGGAATTAAGAGGGCGTTTGTTGTTGTGCTTGCGTGTTTGTTTGTTTGTGTGTAGTCTAGGCATGTGAGGCCAGAGTCAAGCACAGAGGGGCTCGGGGAAAGACTTGGTCAGTTTCTTGTCCGTCTAAGGGCAGCTGTAAATAATATGAGAAGAGGGAAGACTAGCATATGCCCAGGATACTGGATTGGAATTGCTTAAATGTAAGCAGAGGGTGTATGTGCGTGCATACCTGTGTGTGCGTGTGTGAGCATTTGGTGGTGGTGGTGGGGGGGGGCTGAGGACACGCGGCTACTGTCCTTCAAATGCTACATTCTAGTTTTTGAAACGAGGTTTCCCACTGACCTGAAGTTCTCCCATTGGACTGGGTTGGCTGACCAGAAGAGACATAAGAATCCTCCTGTCTCTGAGCTCCAAATGGCTCAGGTCATAACCATGTGCCACTACACCGGGCTGCTTTATTGTGGCTCTTTGTGTATGTGCCACTACACCAGGCTGCTTTATTGTGGCTCTTTGTGTATCCAAAGGATTTTACCAACTTAGCCATCTCCCAGTCTCACAAAAGAGTTTTTAGCAGACAGATAAATCTATATCAGGGTATGTGTGTGTATATGTATATTATATATATGTATATGTGTGTATATATAAATATATAGATAAATAGAAAATGTATGACTATATTTTTCTATTTATTATATAAATATATATTTTATAAATATATTTTTTCTTCTATTTATCTACTTATAAGTCAAAGACACAATGGCCTTCTAGTGGAAACATGCATTCCTAGTGCCCAGATCTTGTTTTGTAAATACTACCCACCTGGACTGAAAAGAATGTAAAGTTCTTAGAGCCAGTTCCAGAAGAGAGAAATTGCAAGATACGTCTGGAGTATCTGAAGGCTTCAAAGTGTGACCAAAGTATGTCCAGAGTACAAAAGCTCGGTCAGAAGACCGATCGGATTCTCAGGGGCCAAATCTGAGAAACGCTGTGCATCAAAATACATACCAAGGCCACATGAGAACGGCTCGACCAGTGAGAGTGCGGAGCAAACTAGCCTGGGGCCACAAAAGGTTGGACTTGCAAAAGTTGTTCTCAGACACGGGAATGACAGCATGTGCATGCCCTCACTTCCATGTGTGCGCATGCGCGCGCACACACACACACACACACACACACACACACACACACACACTAGTAGTAGTAGTAGTAGTAGTAGTAGTAGTAGTAGTAGTAGTAGGAAGAAGAAGAAGGAGGAGGAGGAGGAAGAAGAGGAGGAGGAGAAAGGAAAGGAAGAGAAGAAGTTAAATTTTTAAAAAACAAGCTTGAATAGTCAACGCTTTGACAATTTTGGTCTAGTGAGATAGTTCAACAGGTGAAGGCACTTGCCATGCAGGCCTAGTGACCTGAGTTTAACACACACCCCCCCCAGGACCCACATAAAGGTGAAAGAAGAGAACCGACTCCACAAAGTTGTTCTTTGACCTCCAGTTCTCCAGTCATGCCACGTACAGCCCATACAACACATACATCATCTGCACACACGAATGAATGAATGAATGAGGAATGAGTGAGTGAATGAGTAGATGAATGAGTGAATGAGTGGATGAGTAAATGAATGAATGAGTGGATGAATGAATGAGTGGGTGAATGAGTGGATGAATGAATGAATGAATGAATGAATGGGTAGATAAATAAATGAGTGAATGAATGAATGAATGAATGAATGAATGGGTAGATAAATAAAATGATAAAATTATATTATAGTTCATGAAAATAAGTAAGGATCAATTATTCTATATTGAATAAGTAAACCAGAAAGAAAGAAAACAAACATGTATTTTATAGTCAAATGCTAGGAAATAAGTCTCTCAATGGTAGAAAGGAAGAAGACCACAGTGTTCCGCGTGTCTGGGACTGATCCTGTCGACACTCACAGGCAGAGGGCAAACAGAGAAGGCAGGGAGAACTAAGGAAGGTTAGGACATGAACATCACTTCCAGCGCTTAAAAATACAATAGGTAAAAGACATGGTCCAAGTTTTAACTTAAAGCCTCCCATGCGTGAGGCCCGATCTGCATACCCTTCCCAGGAACCTGACAGAGCCTAGGTGAACTTTCACTGTGTAAACAGAGGAGAAGGTAAGAACTTCCTATTAACTTTCTCCCTCTGAGTCAATAGATTTTCCAGTCCAATTGGAATCAGTTTTGATTGCTTTTACAAATGGAAGAAGAATGAGCTAACGGTGCCTTGTTCCTGACCCCCACGGTAACTGCACAATGAATATTATGCTGGTTCGTATTTGGTTCTACCGAGCAGCGAGAGAATAAATCAGGAGCCCACAGAAGTATTTTTACAGTCTCTTTTAACATTTCAACTGCACTTGCTTAGAATCTCATTATCTCTGTTTACAGGATCATCCTTGGAATCCACCCTGCTCTTCTAAAAGGCAGCCTCTGTTGAAATCTAGTTTATCCTTTTGAAAATGTACTCCAAGTCCCACTTCCGTGGCATGAAGGTCCCCTGCAGAACGCAGAAGGGGGTCTGCCTCAAAACAACCTCCTATGATGCCACTAAAAATTCTGTAAGCATTAACCCTTCACTTCTCAAACCCAAACTCACTTATTTCTTAATAATAGTCATACAACATCAAACCAAACCAAATCTAAAACCCTCAAAATTTAATTGTTCCCAACCTAGAAAACCACAGGATATGAAGCATTACATAAAGCATAAAGGGTATAAAAACAACATTTTAAAACCTCAAAGGTAAGAAAGTGACAGCCAACTCCATTCCCCTCAGAGTCTCCCCACATTTTCTGAGATATTATGTATAAAGTCCAAGCAGAACAACACAGAATGAATTATGACAAATACGTAACTTGAGGGCACTCAGATGATATTAAATTATTGTGCCAGACATACTTGGAACAACACAATCTTGTCCTCACATAGTGCAACACCCCTTAGAATAGCTCCCATTTTTCCTAATATCTGGCAACAACTCTTTTTTGAGTTTGGCTACAAGCCTAAACCTTCCTTACAATCACAGAAATTTGCCCTCAGGGTTAAAAGCCAGCCACCCACGTTCGAAACATTTATGTCTGAACCTGCAATTTGTTGGCCACCCACACGAGCTCATTAAAACACTGGAACCAAATTTGCTTTGCCAGCTTAATTATCAAAGCTCCATCCCTCACCCTGAGAGTTGAGGATAGAGAGTTGGGGATAGAGTTCTCTCAGTGAACAAATGAAGGGCCTGCCTTTTCTACAGGATGTTCAGCACTAACGTCCTTCCACTGAAAAGTGAGATCAGAACGGGACTTAAGTACACATCAAAACTGTCACTCATTGCAGGTGCCACCCAAGCTGGATAAACAAAATAAAATTAGTTCAGTGGCCTAAGACACATTTTCTATTTCGGGCTCTCTATTTCTTCATTTTAATCTTCTATTTTGAACTTGCATTCTTGATTTTTTTTTTTTTTTTGGACATTTTTGTGCCTATGAGAAGCATGCTTCTAACTGCTTCAAGGAAACCGATGTAAATCTGGGGACTATCTTTGGGTGTTCAAATGTGAAAGATGATGGCAAGCCTTCTTTAAAGGGTCAGAGAGCAAATCTTTTTAGGCTTTGTGAGCCTTTCAGCCTGCCCTGCCAGTCAACTTTGCCACTGAAACATGACAGAAACCACATTGCTATAATGAACCAAGGGCATGGCTATGTTCCAATAAAGCTTTATTTACAACAGCAAACCAGAATTTGGCCTGAAGGCTGTAGTCTGTTCAGTTCAATTTGAGTATTTCTTGGCTTTGGTGTCTAGTGAAAGCTAGCCCTCATTTAGCAAAAAACAAAACCAAACCAGAAACACACACTGGAACAGGGGTTCAGACAGAGAAACCCATGTGGGATGGTACATTGAAACCTACTAGCACGTATGAGGACTGTTCATTCATATTTCTTGGCTCCAAGTCCCATTTTCTATTTCAGGCCCTTAAGGAGTAGAGTACAGAAATATGTCTGCTTACAAGCTTCCCAGTTAACTCTTATGATACCAAACTTAATTCAAGTATGCATGTGTGTGTTGCATTTGTTCATGGTATATATATATATATATCATGGCAGAAAGCATGGTGGCATTCAGGCAGGCATGGTGCTGGAGGAGCTCACACACACACACACACACACACACACACACACACACGATGCATATATATATATATATATATATATATACATATACACACACACACACATATATGAACGAATGTGCATGTGGAGATCAAAAGTTGGCATCCCAGTATCTTCTTTAATCACTATTCACTTTGTCTTTTGAGACAGGGTCTCTCATTGAAACATGAGCCATCAGTCTGGCTAAACAGGCCAATAAAATTCAGAGATCGCTCTAATTCCCATCTCTTGAGTCTTGGGTTAGAGGCACATATTACAGCACCTGGGTTTTATAAGAATGCTAGGAAACTCCTACTGACATGTTCTTACTGACTGAGGCATCTCCCTGACAATTTAATATCTTAAAGGTCCAGGCTATAGGATATTGTAGGAAGAAAAGCTCTGCACCTAAGGAGGTTGTAGTTTAATCTATTCACTTTGTATGTGTGTGTGTGAGTGTGTGTGTGCACACATGTATGTTTGCATGCAAGTGTGCTACAGTGTGCGTGTAAAAGTCAGACGACAACTTGTGGGACTGGGAATCCATTCTATTCTTCTACCATATGGGTCCCGTGCTGGATTGAATAGGTCCGGCCCCAGTCGTGGCACTATTAGGAGGTGTGGCCTTGTTGGAGTGGGTGTGGCCTTGTTGGAGGAGGTGTGGCCATGTTGGAGGAAGTGTGTCACTGTGGGGGCAGGCTTTGAGGACTCCTGTGCTTGAGCTATGCCCAGTATGGTACACAGTCTCTCCTTGATGCCTGCAGATCAAGATGTTGAACTCTTAGCTCCTCCAGCACCATGTCTGCCTGCACACCTCTATGCTTCCCACCATGATGATCATGGACTAAACCCTTGAAATTGTAAGCCATCCCCAATCAAATGTGTCCCTTTATAAGAGTTGCTATGGTCATGGTCTCTTCACAGCAATGGAAATCCTACACAAGACAGGTCCTCAGGATGGAACTTAGGTCTCAGGCTTGGCAGAAGGTACCTTTATGGTGGATTCATTTTCACTGCCCTGGATAATAGTTTTACTGTATAAACAGTTGGCTTTGAAAGCCCTCTTCATCTGCAGGATCATTTACCACCTCGGAGATGAGTGTTAACACTTAGCCATACAACGAAATGAAGAAAAGTGAAAATTGCACATCAGTTGCTTAGTCAGTCCCCATCAGAGAAGCTGCCTCTTACAGAAAACAGTAACGAACACCGAGAGCCACAACTGGACAGAGAGTGAGAGACTTTGGAGAACCCAGCCCCGGATGGGGTGTTTTTATCAAACCCTCCCCTCAAGGACTAGGGATCTGTGTGAGACAGGAGGCAGAAGGACTGTAAGAGCCATAGGTGGTGTGTGACCCCAGGGAAGCAGCGTTTTCAGACAGGGTGGTGGACATACAACCCTCTGAGAGATGGTGACAATGGACATATGACCGTCTTAGAGATGGTGACAGTGGACATATGACCCTCTTAGAGATGGTGACAGTGGACATATGTATGACCCTCTTAGAGATGGTGACAGTGGACATACGACCCTGTTAGAGATGGTGATGGCGCTCACAAGAGTCACAGAAATTGAAGGCAGGAAAAAATGCCAGCATGGAAAAGGGCAAGTGGACATAACGCTTCAACCCTGACCAAGAAGCTATTTGCAAATTGATAGCTAGTGGGTGACAGAAAGGAAGTTATCTTCAAGGAGTGACACAGGGTAGGTCCCATGCTCAGGAACAGTTGCTAAATGCTATGTTTTCTGTATGCTTTTTTTAATTTGATAATCATCCTTTTGGATTCCTCATTTGTTTGGATTTTTGTTTGGAGACAGCAATAGAAAGGAAATATTCAAATATGGTCGAATGTAAAACAGACTTAGCCTCAGCCTGTTGCTGCTACCAAGTCAGTGGCCAACCAATCAGCAATCAAATTCCCCCATCCTGTAACTTCAGTTCATACATACAACAGCTATTTAAACATGCAGACAAGACTTTACACAGAATTGAAAAAAAAAAAAGGAAATACACAATACAAATGATATATCCAAACTTGAGTTTACTGTCCATCAACCAAGGTGACTTCTCACTCTGAAGTCCTCCTTTGGCTTTTTGGGGTTTTCCTTCTGATCACCCCAATGTACAGACCGCACAGTACTGATTTTTAAGTATGGGATATGAATGTCAAAATAAAAAAGAAGGGGATTGTCCACGTGTCATGTATCCCTTGCAAGGGTGTGTCCAATCTGTAAGCAGGAAGAAACAGGCAGACCCAGCCACCCCTGAATAAAGATGTCTGGTGAGTGTAAGCACTTCTGACCATGTCCTGCTTCTGATTCTGGAAAGTTCCTGGTGAGGCAGGGAAAGTAAAGACAATAATTGAGATTCTGAGATCTTTAAACCAGTATCTCGATCTCTGGGGTCTACAAACAATAGCAGCAGAGTACCTGGGTCCTGGCACAGCCAGGAAGCCAGATCACCCTCAGAATTAAACACAGAGCTGTAACCTTGGTGTCTTTTGCATTTCCTGCTCAAGAGCTCTTTTGGAATGTTCTGTTGTGGTGGTCATTGTGTTTCAAGGCTGTTAGATGCTAGAAGCTTTTCTTTACCATACAAACTCGGCTGGCATGCCCTTACAAGAAGGCAGAATTGGAATGCTGCCTTTAAAATCAAACGCCTTCTATAGGTACTCTGGCAGCCCTTCTAAGTGCCCCCAAAGCAGAAGGGAGGACCATCCACACACAGTGAAGTTTATTCCTGCAGTAAAATCCTTCAAATGCCGTGAAAGGTGGCCCTTCCCACAGGCTCCTGGCACAGAGGGCTCCACCATCCCATGGTGGCCAGGACTTCATTATAAATGCAGACCCTGTCATTAGGAGGACCAGGGTCCTGTCTTAATACCCCATCACTTGCCTCGATGGGTGGCAATTACCGAGCACCCACAAGATGATAGGCACTATAAAGTTTATTAAATTTTGAAGTGACAGGGGCTGGTGAGATGGCTCAATGGGTAAGAGCACCCGACTGCTCTTCCGAAGGTCCGGAGTTCAAATCCCAGCAACCACATGGTGGCTCACAACCACCCATAACGAGATCTGACGCCCTCTTCTAGAGTGTCTGAAGACAGCTACAGTGTACTTACATATAATAAATAAATAAATCTTTAAAAAAAATTTTTGAAGTGACAGAAAGCGTATCCTGTAAATGGACCCAGACAGATTTCTCAAAAAGCTATACAAGGTTTTTTGTTTTTTTTTTTAAACAGACACCAAATGAATCTGTTATATTTTCTCTCACACAAATGCTAACGGGTCAAAGCTGAACTCACAAAATATACCATTATTCACTCATAATGTATTAAGTTAGTTTAGCTGGCTGTAGAAAAGCTTTAACGGTTGTGTGGCATAGAACGACCCTTTGGTGTACTACTTAAAAGTGAGTCCCTTACGTTACCTCAGAAATGGTAAAGACAGCACAGCAACGGCTAGACATGAAAGGTAGCCAAGATACTTGACAACTGAGATATCTTTCCCTAAGAGACTATTAATGGCAATGGTTCTTACTAGGTTCGAGGCCGCACGGTCCAGTCTGTGAACGCCAAATGTGAAATTCAAAATGATCTGGCTGATAGTAGAACTATCAGTAGTTTCTCTCCTTTTTCCTTCCCCAAACTACAGCCAAAAGAGGGCACTTTCTACTGGAAACTTGTTAGCAAGTACATGAGCTATAAAATATTTTGAAGTCCTCTTTAAATATATACATACTAAAAACAAAATAATTTTACAAAACCTAGCATTTAAGAACATAAGTATATGGATGCATATACACACACATATGAGAACATCTTAAAACGAAGACCAGGAAAACTATGAAATGGCTAATGTTTATGGCATGGTTAATGCTCCATGAAGATGCTACACCAAAAGACTTGCCTTCCAATTCATCAAGAAGAACCATTCCACAAGAGTATTCTATGTATGTGTATACTTGGACACATGCGAGTTCCGACACGGGAGTGGGTGTGCCCGACGCATGTGTAGAAGTCGGAGGTCAACCTCAGATGATGCGTCTCATCTCCCACTTCAAGATAAGGGATCTTCTGCCATTTCCCACTGTATCCCCAAGGCTAGATGACCTGTGAGCCTCTAGAGATCCTCCACACTTCCAGCTCCTGTGTCCCTGGTGGAAGGCTGGGATCACGGAAGCTCTAGATGTTCATCCTGGTTGACATAGGATCTGGAGATTCGAACTCAGGTCCTCAAACTTGCAAAGTAAGCTCTTCCATGAGGACTCTCCAGTACTCCTTCTCACGCTAATCCTGCCCTCTTTTCATCCTGTGCTTTGAAAGAAGTGGGCGACAAAGCCAAGGGCAGCCCAGTGCAGGGATTCACAGGACCAGAAATGAAACCTCCTGCCAGCTAGCACATGAGGAAAGGCAGAGGTGGATTTTCAAACCACCATGAAGCCCTCCGATGAGACTATAGACCAAGGACACGTTTGTAACCTCAGGAGAGGCTAAAGAAGAGCCAAGCCAGGCGTGAATTTCCTAACTTGGATTCAGTATAAGGTAGATCAAGAGCCTGGCTTTAAGGGGCTACATCAGGTGCCTAACTGAGAGCCTGCCAAGCTAATTAGAAGGCATTGCCTTGATGACCTCCTAGACAGTCCCATTTTAAAATGATAGCATTTTTGTGTTTCTCCTAGAAGGGTGACCTGAAACAAAACAGAATTAGACTTCCGTCCAGCTTCAGGCACACGCAGACCTGGGTTACTCTCAAGCCTAGATGGGGAAGCCACTTCTCACTGTGTGCAGTGGTCAACGGGGAGATGCAGAACAGTCAAAGTACTGACAATGGGAAGCTGAGTGATCGGTCCCTTTTAGGGACATTAACTTCAAGCTACCATCGAGGCTCAGGGAGCATCCTGGAACGGAAGGTAGTGTGTTAAGAGCTGGCGGATGAGAGGGACGAGGTGAAGCGCTATCTTCTGGCCATGACATGACTAAAGCAATCGTGATCTCACACCAATGGTGGTTCCTTGCACAACACCTCCACAAAGCCAGGCAGAACCCTGGCATGAATGGGATAGAAGAGCTGCTGGCCTCACCCCTTACTGAGGAGCTATTGGCAATGGGTGGCTGCTGCGAGAGAGAGAATGAAGATGTGGTCCCTGACAGGAAAGGTCCCTTACATAGGTGCATAGCACATACAGGCAGTAGAAATTGGGTTTAGTGGCTTATCAGGAGAATAGAAGGCATGAAGTTGAAAGAGGACATGGGGGAGGGGCACGGAGGAAGATGAAGGGGATATAGGGAGTAGAAATGATCACATTCCATTATATACTTATATAGAACTGTCAAAAATAAAGACAGGGAAGGAAGGAAAAAAGGAAGGAAGGAAGGAAGGAAGGAAGGAAGGAAGGAAGGAAGGAAGGAAGGAAGGGAGGAAGGAAGGAAGGAAGGAAGGACCAGATGCATGCCTGTGACCATAACCTTTGGGCAGCTGAAGTAGGACTGCCAGCTGAACTGTATGCAAGATCCTAGGGGGGGAAAGATATGCATTTTTCAAAGATCATTCCCTACATTAGTTTAAATTATATAGAACTATATAAAAATAGAAACTCTGTGTGGACATGATAGATTCCCAATTTAATATGAGCACTGGGTGCTCAGGACATAAAGATAAAGGAACTGCGGCTTAGCATTTTATCTGAAGAAGGAAATTAATGAGTTCTCACTTAACAAGAGAACCAATTTCTCTTTGTTAAGGAACTGATTCTCCCCAACCCCTCCCCTCATGAACAACTAAGGTAGAGACTCGGGAACTTTAAAATCTATCCATAAGTTCCGTAGCGTTCTCCTCCGCCTGTACTCCACTCTTGCTTGAATGGAACTAGGGTTAATGACTTCCTTGTTAGCAACAGAAGAAACTGAAGTCAAGATTTATGGCTTTTAAGACTGTGTGAGACAAGGTTACCGGATTCTATTTGTTTCCCTCGGGACACTCATTCTGGGGGAAACACGTACTGTGTTAGTAATCTGAGTATTTAAATAATGGGGAAGCCATATGTAAGCAGCAGTAGCCAGCCATTTGAGTGAGGCATCCATGATGCCCCAGTGCACCATGGGAAGCCATATGTAAGCAGGAATAGCCAGCCATGTGAGTGAGCTACCCATGATTCCCCGGGGCAACATGGGCTGACTTGCAGATGTTGCCTAAATGGCTCCCAAATAAGAACGGCCAGGCTGAGCCATTCACAACTGCCAGAGCCACAATATCTCAAACAAAACAAGTTCATTTCATATCGCTCTTTTAGGGAACGTTAGGCACCTCAGGCACCAGAAAATGCTTGACTGTAAAGTTGGAAACTCTGTACTCACATACTTTGCTGTGTGACACTGAGCAGTGGTGTCTCTCCTCTTTACCTCTGGGCTGAATGTGGGGTAGTTTGTTACAGTCATCGGGAAAGGAATGGCATACTGGATTCAAGCTTAAGCCTCGCTCTTCAGTCCCTGCTCTCTTGGTTCCCTGCCACTGCTAGGACACAGACCGGCTCACCAAAGTTTTGTTTTAAAAAAAGAAGTGGGGCTGGAGAGATGGTTCAGTGGTTAAGAGCACTGGCTTTTCTTCTAGAGGTCCATGAGTTCAATTCCCAGCAACCACATAGTGGCTCATAATATCTGTAATGGGATCCGATGCCCTCCTCTGGTATGTCTGAGAACCACAATGTTACAGTGTATTCACATACATAGAAGAAATAAATCTTAAAAAAAAAAAAAAAAAAAAAAGTAGGGGACTAATATCCAATATATACAAAGAGCTCAAGAAGCTGGACTCCAGAAATTCAAATAACCCCATTAAAAAATGTGGTACAGGGCTAAACAAAGAATTCTCAACTGAGGAATACCGAAGGGCTGAGAAGCACTTGAAAATATGTTCAACATCCTTAATCATCAGGAAAATGCAAATCAAAACAACCTTGAGATTCCATCTCACACCAGTCAAAATAGCTAAGATCAAAAATTCAGGTGACAGCAGATGCTGGCGAGGATGTGGAGAAAGAGGAACACTCCTCCATTGCTGGTGGGATTGCAAGCTTGTACAACCACTCTGGAAATCAGTCTGGTGGATCCTCAGAAAATTGGACATAGTACTACCAGAAGATTCAGCAATACCTCTCCAGGGCATATACCCAGAAGATGTTCCAACTGGTAATAATACATGCTCCATTATGCTCATAGCAGCCTTATTTATAATATCCAGAAGCTGGAAAAAACCCAGATGTCCCTCAATAGAGGAATGGATACAGAAACTGTGGTACATTTACACAATGGAGTACTACACAGCTATTAAAGACAATGAATTAATGAAATTCTTGGGCAAATGGATATATCTGGAGGATATCATCCTGAGTGAGGTATCCCAATCACAAAAGAAGTCACTAGATATGCACTCACTGATAAGTGCATATTAGCCCAGAAACCTAGAATACCCAAGATACAATTTGCAGAACACAAGAAAATCAAGAAGGAAGACCAACACATGGATACTTCATTCCTCCTTAGAATAGTGAACAAAATACCCATGGAAGAAATTACAGAGACAAAGTTTGGAGCTGAGACGAAAGGATGGACCATCTTGAGACTGCCCCACCTGGGGATCCATCCCATAATCAGCCACCAAAACCAGACACTATTGCATATGCCAGCAAGATTTTGCTAAAAGGACCCTGATATAGCTATTCCGTGTGAGGCTATGTCAGTGCCTTGCAAATACAGAAGTGGATGCTCACAGTCATCTATTGGATAGAACACAGGACCCCAATGGAAGAGCTAGAGAAAGTACCCAAGGAACTGAAGGGGTCTGCAACTCCATAGGTGGAACAACAATATGAATTAACCAGTACCCCGAGAGCTCATGTCTCTCTCTAGCTGCATATGTACCAGAAGATGGTCTAGTTGGCCATCATTGGGAAGAAAGGCCCCTTAGTCTTGCAAACTATATATGCCCCAGTACAGGGGAATGCCAGGGCCAAGAAGTGGGAGTGGGTGGGTAGGGGAGCAGGGCAAGGGGAGGGTATACAGGACTTTCAGTATAGCATTTGAAATGTAAATGAAGAAAATATCTAATAAAAATTTAGGAAAAAAAAAGAAGTGAGTGAAGTTGTCCTACCAAAGCCTAGCAAACCAGGTACAAAGTCACAATGCATGAATGAGACCCTGACCAATACCAGAACTCCCCAGAGGACACAGCCATGAGTGACAATGGACATCTGGACAAAGAGGAATTTGGGGGTGTCTCCTTGCCCTAAGACTCACTGATGGATACACGTGGTAGCTGGACATAGTGACTCATGTCTGTAATTCCTGCATTTAGGAGGCAGGAGAAGCAGGAATCCAAGGCCATCCAGATACAAAGCCCGTTCAAGACCCAGCCTGGTTACATGAGACTCTGCCCCATAAACTAGAAATTTAAATACACCTTTTAAAAAAATGCCTGTGAGCTTTTATGGATGTTTGTTACATGGCATTACTGTGGCAACAGATAGCCAATACAACAGTAATAAAAGGCGATATTTTTAATAACCTGGGTATCTTTTATACCATTTGAAAATGGTGGCTTGCAAGAGCTTAGTGATACTATGTGTGTCGACTTTTCTCTTAGGACGTTATGCAGAGTATTAGCACACAACATTCCCAGCTTTATTTGGGCTGGTTCTGTAACTTAGCTGGTGACCTGAAACATAGAATGATATCTATCTATCTATCTATCTATCTATCTATCTATCTATCTATCATCTATCTATCTATCATCTATCATCTATCTATCATCTATCTATCTATCTATCTATCTATCTATCTATCTATCTATCATCATCCTCTATCATCTATCAGTCATCTATCATCTATCATCTATCTATTATCTATCATCTATTATCTATCTATCATTTATCTATCATATATCTATTATCTATCTAATTGTTCTATTCATCTAGTTATCATTCTATCATCTATTTATCATGTTATCTATCTTCTATCAATCATTTTATCTATCATCTATCTATCCATCCAACCATCTACCCACCCATCATATCTAATTATCTATCTACCTATCTATCATCTATCATATCAATCGCTATGTTTCTATATCTATCTGTCTATCCATCCATCCATCTATTACCCAAACACACACACACACACACACACACACACACACACACACACACACACACAAGAGTAGGGTAGGAAATGCTGGCTGGCAATAATTTCACCACCAATGTGCAATGTTGGGACTGACAATTTTCTGGGGCTTTTAAAATTGCTTTTGCTCTCTGGTGATAAATTTTATCGAAGTCCCTTTTGGTACCACAGAGAGAAGGCAGGACTAAACCTACTTCCCAAACTTCCAAGGTTAGAACTATCTTGATACTTACTTTAACCCTGCCACTGCTTACCAAAAGGGCAGAAAGGTTCAGACATAACCAAATAGCAGGGTTGCAAAAGTAATTTTCCTAATAATAGCCATCCCATAATTACATGCACAATAACTGTTCACCAAACCACTGAGAAGATCTATTTAAGTAATAGAGATGGAAACTCTACACACAATACTTATTACTCATGAGAAAAGCCAAGCACAAACTCTATTTACACTAATTCATATAATGCCCCACTACTGAAGTGAATGGCAGACCATATAATGAAGTCTAGCAAAGACATCCTCTGGAAGCATACTTTTGGCCTTTTTTTTCTAATCTTGAGACATGGCAGCTTACCAAAAACTTCCAAGGGCCACTATAATTCTAAGCAGGTCAAAAATACATCATGAGTCAGGCCACAATCATCGTAACCTTTTGACTCCAAAATCAAGATGGCCAATCATCATGGTCAATATTATGGTCAGAGTTCAAGAGTTTTGACGGTCAAGCTACTTCTGGCTACTGTTTTCTTGGAAGTCTAGTTACTAATTTAACTCAATTGGAACCCTCAAATTGACTCTGGAAATACCTTTCCTCTCTCCCAACTCTCCACACTGAGCAACACATAAAGTATGGGACAAGAGGCATTTAGGCTTTTGCCTCACCCTAAGAGTCCCTGGTGGAAATAAATGGAAAAGGTGTTTGGAACCAGGCTGAGGCAGTGCCAACAACTAGCCCAGCTGGAAACCCCACCACCCCGGGGAAGCATGCCAGTTCCTAGCTTTTCCTTTCAAAATTCCATGTCCTGGGTTCCTTGTCTGTCAGGGCTACGGTCGGTTGCTGGAGATGGGCACCCCTACCCAATGCAGGAGAAAAAGGCAGACAAGAGAATCCACGGAATCAGAACTCTTGTTTTGTGGAGTCCCCGGGATGTAGAGGCAAAGGGAAGCAAAGTAAAGGGAATTCCAGAGGGCACTGGAACCTCTGATGGAGAAGAGAAACCTGTCACCTATGACCCTTTGCCATCCAAAACAGCAGGCTCAACCACAAAGGCAGTTGAAAAGCTTTTAACAAGCTCAGGATGGAATAGCACCATCAAGAGCCCCAAACACTGCAGGTGTCTACCTGAAATTGTGGCACTTTTCCACAGACTCCCTGCTGACCGATCCCAGGAGACTTTGAGGAGGAAGTCAGAGGGTCAAGCAGGCTGCCAGACCATTGCTGGGGTTCTCTGGATAAGCTCATAATGCACTTGAAGGCAGGCACAAATTCAGAGGTTATCAGTGTCTCTGTCAGCTCAGGCTGCTACAGCAAACTACCACAGGATGGCTGGCGTTAACAACAGCATTCATTTACTGCTCACAGCTCAGGATGCTGGAAATCCTGAGAGGAAGGGGGGCCTGTGAGAGCCGGTGATCTGGCTTACAGCCAGCCTCTTGTACCTTGATTCCATCCCATGATGGCGTTCCATCCAAGTCTACTTTCCAACGTCCTGCCAGATAGCACCATCATACTTGGAGGTGGGACACAGATGTTCAACCAACAGAGATGACTTGAAGCCCTCCATACTCCAAATATCTTGTACTATCCAACACAAGTCACCTGCTTCTAAACAGGGACAAGAAATTTCCATACCTGGCTCTGATTTGACATGGGGCAAATGCAGTAGGATCCAGTCACCTACGCTCCCTATCCCAGAATGAAGATGACTGCTCTCAAAGCAATGGTGGACAAGCCACTCCACGCCCTGGTGAACCATGTTCAAGCCTGCTTCCCCACTGGGGAAAGTCTCCGGCTGGGGATCCTGCACGGGTGTACAGTGTAAAATTTATTTCAGAGAGAAGTCAGGATTCGCCTCTGAGGCTGGGTGACAAAGGTGTGTGTTGTCAAAGCCAGAGACAGAGTGAACAGATAGGAAGAGTGACATTTCCAGGCGACCTGCAGCACCCTTCTTAGGTGGACACACGCGGATCCCACCATCGACGCTTGGTGCCCCTGCCTTCCTTATTCACCCCTAGATACTACAGTTGTTCACAGAGTTAGGAGGCCTGGCTTGGCCTACCTTAGCCCCATTCTGACAGCGCCGACCCAGTCAATGTCATTCTGACTTCAGTCCTGACTTTCCCACCAGCCCCTGATATCCACTGCTCAGGTAAGAATTCATCCGCCAGGGTTCACAATACACAGCTACAAACCCCAGGGTGTGTCTCCCTGGTCCCACTGCATGACTCTCCCCAGACAGAGTTATGTGCAGAGGCTCTAATCTAAATCCATCCTCAGGAGTCTACACACAGCACTGATGTTCACATCCGCTCTCTTCCCTGATGAAGGCACTTAGCCGGGACGACTGCACCGGCGCACCGCACACAGCACAGGTCTTGTTCACCGACGAGCAAACATTTCCTGATCTTCTTGCTTCTTCCTCACCCCTGCTCCAACACTCCAGCCAGATCAACCATTTGCCATGTCTGTCAGTGTACAATGTCCCGTCTCACCCTGAGTTCACTTGGGTGACTTCATCTTGCCGTTCCAGCCCCGGGACCCCCCCCCCCCACACACACACAACCTTGATCTTATGAAAGGAAGACAGAAGAGATCTGGAAATAATATCAGGACAACCCAACTTCATTCTCCCGATTGCCTTGCTATGCCCCTCCCCCATCCAAAACACAGCAAAAACCCAAGCAACGTGTGAACGGTTACATGGTTGGTTGGCTAACAGGGATGGAGACCGTCATCCTTGGAGTCATGTGGCTTCCTTCACTGATGGCTCACTGAGGTCTCACGAGGGTGGGGCTCTGAGAACAGTCCTGACTCTCCCTAGCCCACAGAGACTCAGTCAGAGGCATCCAGCCAGACACCCGCTGTAATAACCTGCCTACTTCATCAGAGAGGGGCAGTGCTCCAGAGGAGGCGGCTCTGGTCAGATCCGTAACAGAAGGATTTTCTGGGAGTCCTCTCTCACCTAACAGCTCTTCCCATTGCTCTTCTCTGTCCCTGAGAAACTTCCACCCTGAGCTGCTTCCAACATATAGAAAATTAACAGGAAAAAAACAAAAGAACATTAGCTTGCCACATATGGAGAGGGTCAACCCTTGGCCCATTTCATTTCAAATCTAAGCTCCAGAGGCAGTAACTTATGAAATAATGTAAGCAGCCAGGTCATTGCCTAAAGATGGGGCCGATTAGATTGGGTCCACAACACCAAGATTAACCAACCTCAGGGTTGTCTTAGGGTTTCTATTGCTCCGATGAAACACCATAACCCAAAAGAAAAGGGTTTATTTGGCTTACACTTCCGTATTGTTGTTCATCACTGAAGGAAGTCAAGACAGGTATTCAAACAGGGTAGGAACCTGGAGGCAGGAGCTGATGACAGGCACCATGGAGGGATGCTGTTCAATGGCTTGCTTCCCATGACCTGCTCAGCCTGCTTTCTTATAGAACCCAGGACCACCAGCTCAGGGATGGCCCCACCCACAATGGGCTGGGTCCTCCCCCACTGACCACTAATTGAGAAAATGCCTTACAAGCTGGATCTCATGGAGGCCCCTCCATTGAGGTTCCCTCTTCTCGGATAACTCAAATTTACGTGTCAGGTTGACATAGGAGTAGCCAGCACCAGGGTACTCCTCAAGATTCAATTTGAATCAACCTGGTTCTTAACTTTTAAAATAGTCAAGCACTTACTCCCAGGCCAAGCAGCAATTACACCGAAAACACAGACAAGAGGAAGATGTGTCCTTCGGATTTCTCAAAATGCTGGGGAGGCCAGCAAGGACACTTCCTCCCAGTTCCTGTAAACTTACAGCCTCATTTTTTTTTCCCCCTCCTGGCATGAACTCTAGAACCTTGATAAGGATTCTGGAAGAAGAACAAGAGTTGTTTCAGCATGCCCAGTGAGCAAATCTGCAGTGAGAATCTCCGCTCTCTGGATGCACACAGTTTCTTCAGAGATAAAAAAAGGAAGCCTTAACGTGGAGTTTGGTTTAGGCAAATGCTCTCACCTCCCTGGCAACCTGGGCGCCGAGAGCAGCCGCCACTTCCTAAGACACAAACACAGAAATCTGAAATGCCTCGTTTGAAGGAATGATAATAATAAAAAGCGTTGCAGACTGAAATCTTAAACCTGAATTGTAATATGTTAGAAAATTACACCAAATAGCCTTAACCATACACACTTTCTCTTCTAGACAGCCTTTTCCCAAAAAGTCCTATCACAACGTTCATCTTCTGTTACAGCCAAAGACTTAGGACACTGGGTTTTAAGACAGAATTTCCTCTTTTTATTAGATCATATTTTTACTACATACCTTTTAGAAGAAAAACAAAACAACACAAATTTTCCAACATTGAGGGCTTTTTCCAGTTGACTTTGGAAAGTTATCTCGGAATGAAATCTGCTGGGCGCTTATTCACTTCCCATTCTTTTTCTAATGAGCATGATTTACAGAGGTTTCTACCCGAGATAACAGACCCTGAGCTAGTTCTTCTTCGGAATCCCTTGAAGACATTTATATAAACGCCCAAATTGCATAACAGCACTGGGATATTGAACAAAATCCTTTAAAAATGAAATAAGGAATGCACAAAAAGTCTCCGGGGAAGATAATCTGAAACCCCTAACTATAAAAAACGGTCTTTCATATACATGTTATGTGAACCCTAAGAGAACTTTGTTCCTGTGAAAATTTAAAAAAAAAACAAAAACAAAAACAAAACAAAACCAAGAGTTCAACACACAGAAATAAGAGCTGTCGGGGAAATTATTATGTATAAAAATTAAAATTTGACTTATTTGCAAATATATCTTAGGACCCACACTGATGCATACATAAACAGTCAGCACACCGAAAACATGAATACTAATTAAATCTTCATATATTTGCTTTACAAATCTGAACTCGGATTCTAAAATTACATGAGACTGTTTACATTCCCAGCATATTAAACTTGCAATAAATCTCTAAGTCAAAGCTTTTAGCACCCTAGGGGAAAAAATTATGTTACAGCTGTGACGTTCCTCTCCAAACTATTCCCAGAAAGCTTCCCATTTAGAGAAAACACAGTGATGACATGGGCACTATACACATGGTTTAGCATAGGGGTTTTGTTATCTGATCCTTGCAAACTTGTAGAGCAAGTGCGACATTATAGTCCCACAAGGGATGGTCCAGCAGCAGGTGGAATGCGGGCCTTACAAAGCCTTGTAGACTCACATGTGCACATACATGCACATGGGCACACACGAGAGAGAGAGAGAGAGAGGAGAGAGAGAGAGAGAGAGAGAGACGACAGAGAGAGAGACGACAGAGAGACAGAGAGATGGATGAGTGGGAAGGGGAGTCTTCTGAAGGGATCATTTTGTAGGGATGTCAAGAGATGGAGAATCACTTGCTTTCACTTCTGAGACTGGAGCATGACCCTGTGTAACACACTGTAAGACCACTTCATCTGACCCCTTCTGCAACGGCTCAGAGAGTCCCACGGCCCTTTCTTGAGTTATGGGATGGAGGAGGGTGCCTTTAGTTCCTGGATCTGTCTCATCTGTTTTAATTTATTTATTCAACAAACTTTGACTGGAGTCCTCCTTTACCCGACCATTGCAGGCCCTGGAGATACCGTGAGAACAAGATCCAAGCACTCTCTGCCCCCAAAGAGTCTACAGCAAGTGTTTGGGGAGGTGCTTAGAAAGACGGACAGGCAATTGTACTCAGTCAGGAATTTAGGGAATAGAAGGAAGACTTCCTTGAGACCTGAAGGACACGGGGCAGTTAACTAAGGAAACAGGAGTCTCCCTACAGTATGTTCTGTTACATAAAAGCCTGAGGCAAGTCAAAACCAGGCAAAATCAAGATGGTCCATGCAGGCCAGACACCAATAGTGGATGATACAGATGCAGGCATAGCCTCTCCAGTCACGCTGGAGTTCCAAATGTCATGAGCAGCCCCTTGGTTTAATTTCAGAGCCTGGAGGTTTTTATTAAGTTTACATTTTGAAAAATCCACTCTGGGGCCAGCCCAGAGAACACTTGGCCTCAAACGGTAGGTGGGACAAACTATGAGATTATTACAGTAGCCTAGGGGAAAGGCGATGACAGCTTGCGTTGTGGTATCAACAGTCAAGGTGGGCGCAGATAATCACACTGAAGGTACTAATGACAAGATATGAATATTATTATTGTCAGGAGTGATACTCAAAAGATGATCTGGCCAGCCTGGAGAGAATCTGGCTTCAGAATATCTCAGGAATGGTTTAGAAGCAGACATCCAAATACTGTCCTCTGCTGAATACAAAGTGTCTCCCCCTTCCTCTAGGAGGGGAAGAGAGGCGAACGGAATGAGGTAGGGAGTAAATTTTCTTAGCAATGAATCTGCAAAGTGCCCACCTTTTGGAGAACACATTCCTATCAAGCAACCGCATCAATCTGTGAGTCCCCTGACTCCCCGGACTCTTCCACCAGAACCGCAGTCCCAGCAGCACAGTTTACAGAGAGCGCTAGGCTCTAGTGATGACGCAAATGAGGATAACTATGAGTTTGCATACCATCACCATCAATAATACGAAACAGCCACCGCTTAAAAGAGTCTTAGAACAAGTGCTCAAACAGTGTTAGGTCTCTGTAGAGCACTCGCCCTGTAATAGACGAAGCAAAGGGAACTCAGAGAGCTGGGTCCAGCAAGGCCTTCCTCTGGAACCACTGATGTACGTCATCCAAGCTCTAAGGTCCCTGCCACAGATTCAGTCTTCCTGAGACTCCCTTCTGACCATGAATTTCTTTACGCTTTCTTCCATTCACAAAACCCAGGAAAGATACGAGCATTTCCTCTATCTTGACACTCAGTCCTGAGCTCTTACTAATCTACCCAGAGTTCACAGCCAACCAAAAAAAGATGTATATATCAAGCAGTGAGATATCTCAGCAAGTACAGGCAACTGCTGCCAAGCTCGATGGTCTGAGCTCAAGCCTTAGGACACACTTGGTGGAAGGAGAAAGCCAAGTGACTTGTGCAAGTTGGCAGCTAATCTCTATGTGTGCGCTGTGGTATGCATGAACATAGACACACACACACACACACACACACACACACACAGAGAGAGAGAGAGAGAGAGAGAGAGAGAGAGAGAGAGAGAGAGAGAGATGTAATAAAATTCTCTACAATTTAGATGACACATAGAAAGTATGTGAGCATGTGTCTAAAGCGATCTCTACAGCTCTTAGTCTTTAATTTCTAACCTGGTTGATCATCATAGCCTTCTCTATCCACACTGTTACACCTAGATATACAAAAGTCTAATTTCCACTGAATCTAAAAATCATACATGCATCATGTTCTAGGTTTAAAAAAAAATTAAGGTACTAAAAGAATCTGATGATTTCAAAAATATGACAGGTGGTTTACTATTGATTTGTGTGTTTATTGATTTTTTCTTTTTAAATTTAGCTTATGACTAGTAGTATGACTGAGAAGGGAAAGGCATTGTAATGATGTTCTCAGGTTCCGAGATGGGAATCTGGATGTATTTGTCTCGTGATGAGGCAAACTGGCAGCCTTGGCAGTCTGCATTTATGTGAACTGGAGAAGAAGGCAGCATCCTGCAGTACCCATCAATCACGGGCAATTGTGGTCTACTTTGGCAAAGTAGAATCCTGTTTTCTTATAAAACTTTTTAGTACGTGAAGAAACCTATAAGGTGTTAGGTCCCCGGTCCTGTTACAGTGAAGAAAGCTGAGACATGGAGAGAGAGTATCTCAAGCAAAGCCTGAAGTGCAATTAGTTGAGCTAGTAGTTAACCTAAATCTTCAAACTCTACCTTCCATTTCTTCAACTTGACTGGTAAATTTATCTGAACCATCTGAAAGCATTCCTGCTATAAAATACCTGCAAATGTTGGGTTAGGCACAGTAAACATCATTTTACAAGCTTGGTTGAGCTCAGAGGGAGTATGGGATGTGCCTGGAAGCCATAGAGAAAATGGGAACTGATAGCAAGCAGGTGTTGATACAAAGGAAGCCCACGAAAATGTGGGTATGAAAGCCAAGAGTTTGGGTTTAATGGCCAATAATAACTAAGGGTTTGATAACGGACCCAAAAGTTGGGTGAAATGAGAGCTAATAGGCCATGTACCTCAGTTCATTTTCTGTTGCTATAACAGAATACTGTACAGACTAATTTTAAACCAGTTGTGATGATTAATCTCAAGTGTCAACTTGATGAGATAATCTGGGATAACCTGGGAACCAGGTCTCGAAGGCATGCCTGTAGAGGATAATCCTGGTTAGGTTAATTGAGGTGGATCGATGCTACCACTGTGGGCAGCACCATTCCCTGGGCCTGGTATACAGGAGAAAGGGAGTTGAGCATGAAGATTCATTCCTCTCTGCATTTTGACTATGTATTCAATGGGACTAGTCTCCTGCTACTGTGGCTTCCCACTCACAAGGAAGGGGAGCCTCAAACTGTGAGTCAAAAGAAGCCATGTCCTCACTTGTTACTTCCTCACATCAACAGAAAAGTAACTAAGACAAGGAGTAGAAATTTGTTTAGCTCAGGGTTCATTCACAAGCCACAAAGTCAAAGATCCAGGGAGCCATATCTGGTGAAGATCTATCTTTTTCCTGCTTCATACCATGACAGAAGGCAGAAGGGTGATAATATAGAAGGAAAGCAAAAGCTCGAGCCCATAGCCTTACACTGTCTTGCAGAATCCTTTTGTATTTGGTACCAAACTGACTATTCACAAGGGCAGACTAGCTTTAGACTCTGCCCCTCAACCCTCTTTCATTTAATGTGTGCATTTTTGAGCACACGCATTAAAATCATGGTACCATGTAAAATGGAAATGTTCACAGGACCACTATATACATATTCAAGATGCCATCTCAAGTATGGGCCTTGTATAAACAAAGAAAAAACACTAAGAAAATTCATAGCTGGGATCTAACTTCCATTTGGCTTTCAAAGATAAAACCCATTCTACCACCAAGTCTAAGTACCCTTGCGATAAGCGGTTCACTTATGTGGCTTCACATCAGAGAGATCTGGAGAGCCAGGTGAGAACAACTGGAAACTCTGCAAAGAAACACCCTTAACCAGCCTGGGAAGGAGGCCACAGATACAGTCCACAGAAGGGGAGCACCCTTAACCAGCCTGGGAAGGAGGCCACAGATACAGTCCACAGAAGGGGAGTGCACAAGTCAAAACTACAAGATCCCTAAGGAGGGAAATCTAAGACAAATCCATCTGTAGACACAATAAATAAAACCAGATCCTGATATACTCCTGGTATCATCACTACTATTTAAATTAAGTATATGAATATTCATAAACACACACACACACACACACACACATTTTTCCAGGGAACTATACATATTAGAGAGCTTTACCCAGACACACCCAGAGTTTATGGAAATACAAGCCACATCCCATCATGTTATATTAAAGGCCGATCTAACCACCCCAAACAACGTTTTCCTTGAATTTGGTTTATAAGGGGAAACTGAACAAGGCCATCTAATTCCTAAAATTAGAATTTACCAATATCTCTCATGTAAAAATTAAATACAGGCCTAGCCAGAAGAAATCAGGTGGAACTGTTTTCTTCTTGAATTCCCTTAGGGTTTTAAAGCATCCACAAGGATTCCTCCTGAGCCACATGTCTCAGCCAGTGTTCCAAAAAAGAGAACGAAATAATAATTCTGATCTACAAATGTTATGCAATCATTGGCTGTAATCAGAAGGGGGCAGGGATGGGGAAGTAGGAGACCATACTGTTGCCAACCAAAACAGCAACTAGACTAGCACAACCCAAGTCCTTTGTATCTGGCACTCTCTCTGAATATGAATCCGAAAGGATACAGATATTCCTTACAGAAAACCAAAGTGGCTGGTGTAAACAAACAATGCTCATTCCTCTTAATGTCCTTGAAGGCCACGGGTGATAACGCAGTCTTGAGCTATGAGACAAGACACTTCCTAAGTCAAAGTTAGAGCCAGATCCTTAAATAAGTAAGAGGGGAAAAAAAACTTCTCTTTCCGCAGCATAAAATGATTCTTGGACTGATTTCAATGGCTTTTCTTAACAGGGGCAGGGTAAGAAGGCATGAGTGGAATGTGCAGTTAAGGAAGAAGACATTCTGATGGTGACCCAGACCTGTGTCAAGCCATGCCCATTGGTGCTTCATAGGTAACCTCATACAGTTGGACAAAGCTGGCTCACAAAGATTAGCTAAAATGAGAGGACCCTGAAAGGGGCCCCTAATTCCTCAGGGTTCTGACCACAGAGCCAAAGGGTGGCAGAGCCTTGTCCATATCCTTCCAACCCCAAAGACTGGCTTTTTATAAGACTTTGTTCTTGAACATCCACGTTTGAGACAAAAAAAAAAAAATCTTCCTCTTAGGGTCTCTTAATTCAGCATCTCTTTCAATGCGGTCCAACACCAAGTGTGTTTTATATTGGCACATGACAGAGACAGACAGAATTACCTTGCCACCTCCTTCCAATCCTTCTTCACACACATCAGGGTAGGAGGGAAGAACCCAAGAACATTGGTTTTCAAGGAGCAAGTGTGTAGAGAAAGAGACAGAGCGTTGGCAGGAGCCCCTGGACCCCACTTCTGGAGCTTCCTTAAAAGGATATTATTTCATCTCAAAGTGCTTCATTCAACTAACTTGATTCATAAAACTTATACACAATTATCAAGTGATGTTTCTGTGCTGTTAAGCAAGATCTCACCTTCCTTTTAACTACAAAGAATTTGTTGAAGCAAGGACAAAGTCCCATCTTTCCCCTTCATGAGGTGATTTGGAACTACCCATCAGTGTCTTGAATTGGAAGTCTCACAGAAGCCACTGGGTCTGGGAGGCCATGGAAATATTGGTACAAGGACCTCAAAACAGCACCTTAGACCTATACAAGATTGCCTGAACCATTCATATGTTCCCGGTGTTGAGAGTGTATGCAAGTGTAGCTAAGAGCCAACCTTCTGTTCTGCTTATAATAAAATACCTCTGCAAGTGAAGCAAAATTAATGGCTGTTTATCGTTTTTAACCAGACCACAATGATGCAGCCGAATGAAGGAATCAATATTATTACATTAACATTTATCACACCTGACATAGCAGTTATACAAATCAAGCCCATGGCATGGTTTTATAGCTCCATTAGATTGTAAAAATATATAATCTAAGCAAAGGCAGAATATTTTAGAGTAGAAGAAACCACAGGCTCCAGCCAGACCTGCGCCCATTCCACACCTCACCTGAAGAAGTTATTCTACCCAAGGTTGTAGGTGTTGCTGTTTTTTTTTTTTTTTTTTTTTGTCTGTTTGTTTTTCAAGTCTCTGGATAAAATATAGCAGGAGAGGATTTCTTTTTTTTTTTTCCCCAAGTGTAGTAGGGAAAAAAAAAAAAAAAAGCCCTTTGAAGACCTAGAGTTTTGAGCCTTGCCCAAAATCTACCACTTAAGAAAACAAGATCTCACACCAAGTCCAAGACATCAAACAAGGAGGTGCTTTGTATTACAAATCAGAAGCGTGCCCATAATACACAGGAGCAGAGTTGGAAGGGAGGCAACCTTCCAAGTCAAGCCGGATCCCTCGATGTCTGTTAGAGAGATCCCAGGGAACCACTCAAGACCCAAGACTTGAGTGTTTTCCCCACAACACTGACACCACAGTCCAAACATGGGACCCTGCCTTCTTCCTCCAGCCCACTCCTTGTCCCCACCCAACGCATCCAAGCATTTCTTATTATACTTTGGAAACTTCTAAAACGTGGTTTTCCTTTTTGAGGGGGGGGGGTAAGGAAGAAAAGGCATTATAAATCACATTACATAAAATCCAACAATGGTTCATTGCAATTTGACCCAAAACAGAAGTTGAGAAACGGCAGGTTGGCAAGGTTTTGCATCAACAACCAGTGCCCTTTAATATTGAAAAACATTGTGAGCCAGGGCTGTATTTAAGATGACAGACAGCCTTTCCTCAGGATGTGGAGCAGACTTGCAAGAGAGCTGTGGTACTGAATTCTTAAGCCATGAGTGCCCAGAGTCAAAAGAGGGGTTTCAAAGCATAGGCACACACACACAGCAGTGTGGCCAACGTGGGAGAAGTAACCTCCACCACACATTATTAGCTGTGCCAGTTATTTATCATATGAATAGGCCTTCCTCATCAAGTTTATCTGATGCTCTGATGTCTGGTGCCTGCCTGGAGGAGTGGAGATGCTCAGGCCCTGGATCTGAGCAAGTAATCTACAAGCAGCATCTTCTGCAAGTGGAATTTTCCACCTTCCAGAGGCTACCATAAATCCTAAACACTGAGATACTCCACTTTTAAAAAAAAAAAAAAATCACATCCAGGATGGAGAATCTCCTACCCATGTCATTAGGCAACTACAGCCAATACAGCAATACACAGTATGACTCACAAATATCACAGAGGGCAGAAGCAGCCTTGAACCTAAAAGGACATGTGACTTCAGTTATACACAGTTCCAAGGCAGGCAGTAACTTCTGTACTCAGAGGTGAGAGAGGAGGCATAGTAACGTCCAGATGGTAAAACGGGCTAGCATCCTGGGGTCCTAGCATCTTGTCTGAGCAAGGCACACAGGCTGTATCTGCACGTATTTCCTAGACTCTGAGGTCATTGGACTAGTGTGTGTTGCTTTAAGCACAAACTGCAACCAGTACACTCATGTGTAGTACGATTGTTTCTTACTTGATACAAAAAAAAAATAACTTGCATGAGATGTAGAATGTAAAGAAAATATTAAAAAGAAAAAAATAAAACCCTCATCTGTCTGGATTTGCAGACTGATTATAGAGCTCACTTCCCATGGTCACAGACTCATTTCCACTTCATATCAGGAATTGTTTCCCATCATTACGTTGCCCTCCACCACATCGTTCCAACTGCTGTATTACAACCCGTAACAGTGTGCACGACAAGTTATTTAGCCAAGATAAATATCTGGCTTTGCTAGATATTCAGTTTGTAATGAGTCATTAAGACCAACACTGTAAACAATCATAGAGATCTTTACCCACATCAAAATGATTATTTTCTTAATATAAATTCCCTAAAGGATACCTGGCTCAAAGGATATGTAACTAATTAAGTACCAGGAAGAAGTTCTGCTAAATTTGCATTTCTGACAGCTCTGTTTGAGAGTTCCTAGTCAAAGAAGATTAATTTTTGAAGAAAACATACAGTAAAAGATAGTTCCAGTGATGTTGCATCAAACGCTGGGCAGCCCTCATACACAGAGCAATTATTAAACAGACCTCTAAATACAAACAAGTTAACTATGAAATTTACCACAAAACTGAAAAGCCCAGGCCTGGAGAGATGGTTCAATGGTCTAGAATATTTGCTGTTCTCGAAGAAGACCTTGGTTTGGTTCTCAGTCCCCCCCCCCCCCTGAGGGCAGCTCATACCTCTCTCTAGCCCAAGCACCTCTCTTCTGACCTCTGTGGGTACTGTGCATGCACATGGTGCACACACATGGTGCACACACATATACGTGTGCAAAACACCCACACACATAAAATCTTTACAGACTAGAGAGATGGCTCAAAGGTTTGGAGCAACTGTTGCTCTTGCTAAGGACCTGGATTTGATTCCTAGTACTCATATGGTGACTCACAATTATTCATAACTTCAGTTCCAGACAATCAAATTCCTTCTTCTGACCTCTGGGTGCATTGGGCATTCATGTGGTACACATACACACACGCGCACATAAAACAAAACAAAACAGTCCAAAAATATATTAAAAATAAATCAAGTCTTAAAAACAAACAAAATAACCTGGAAAGTCCGGCTACTTGCAACACAGTTCTTAGCCTCGAGTATGAACTCTGGTCCTGATCACCATCCTTAAAAATCCTATCAGCTGACTGCAAAACAGTGCCCGGGGGGGGGGGGGGGGCTGTGCACAGGCAGCAGCCGCTCACACTTCCCTTTCTGGAAGACATTTGAAAGCTGTCTTGAGTCTTTCCTTGGAACTGCCTCATGCTGAGTCGGCACACATCCCAGCCCCAGGGGACCCCTGGATATCATGGAGCACAGAGTATAGGGTTGACCTAAGCATGATGGGGAGATGGAGGGCCCTCTCTGCCAGCATAGGATCAAAGCAAGTTTTTTTTTTTTTTTTCAGCTTAGGAAACTCCTATATATTTGGGGGTGCAGAGCACCAAGGGTAATTTATTCAAAGGCAGAAAATGTTCTTTAAAATCACACTAATGGGAAACAGATTATTCTTGAGATCAAGGCTTCTTAAACTTCTCCCACTCATGACCCTTTTAACCTGAGAAAATGTTCTGTAACCCCAGGTGTATAGATCAGCTATTTACTAATAATGAATCACAAAGAAATTTTGTTCAAATAATAATTAGACATAAATGACTTTATCTTTTGTTGGAGATGAAATGATTTCTTTTCCAAATAATGAGATGGATGTGCTTGCTTATTTTACATAAAGAATGAAATGTTGGCTGAATATTTGATGCCATGGTACTTAAAGAATCTTCAACCATTCTCAAAGTTGGCCAGTGTTTTATCTTCTAACCATAAGTACTGATAATGTAACATCACACAAATGTATGCTAAAAATACAGAAACACTGAAGGGTGTACTGGTTGGTTTTGTGTGTCAACTTGACACAGGCTGGAGTTATCACAGAGAAAGGAGTTTCAGGTGGGGAAATGCCTACATGAGATCCAGCTGTAAGGCATTTTCTCAATTAGTGATCAAGGAGGAGGGCCCCTTGTAGGTGGTACCATCTCTGGGCTGGTAGTCTTGGGTTCTATCAGAAAGCAAGCCAGTAAGGAACACCCCTCCATGGCCTCTGCATCAGCTCCTGCTTCCTGACCTGATTGAGTTCCAGTCCTGACATCCTTTGGTGATTAACAGCAATGTGGAAAATGTAAGCTGAATAAACCCTTTCCTCCCCAACTTGCTTCTTGGTCATGATGTTTGTGCAGGAATAGAAACCCTGACTAAGACAAAGGGCATTTCAGAAATGACCGGAAATTCTAACCAAATCCCAAGCCAAAATCATTTAATGATTACTGATTTAAAAAAAAAAAAAAATCAAGCCAGCTGCTCAAATTCAAACATTGTAAACACAATCGAACAGTATATAATTTGATGCATGCTGAGGAATGACAATAGGTAAAAAGTCTTTGTTTCCTATAATTAAACCACTGTGTTTCTTTTAGTGCAGGAATCTCTGTATATGCAGTAAACGCAGCACAGTCATAGCTAGACTACAGTCTCAAATGAGAGCCGAGCTGTTCCGGGCTCTGCCCTTGGCTGCATGCGGGGTCCAGAACGAAGCCTGCAGTGCAGTCGCGTGATAAAACACAGGTGAGTGTTGTTAGGGACACGTGCAACTCATTACACTTTTGACTTTGAACTAAGCTCCGCAGACACATCTTCCAAAACCTTTCTACAAGCTTTCTGTGACCCTCCCACGTTCAAGTACAAGACTCCGTGTAGGATTGTGACTCTCGGCTTAAGGCTGTACTACTCTAAGCGAGCAACCAAACACACTACATACGTTTATGAAAGCACCAAGGAGCAAAATTAATTGCTATAAGAAGCTGTGCTCTAGGTCATCACCAATCAATCCTAAAATGCTAAAAGTGTGTATGATTTGCAAGGCAGCGAGTGAGAGCTGTCGTTGAGAGAGCAATCGTGAGAGCGATGGTCCACCAGGAGCCCAGGCCATTCCACATCTGCGCAGGCGCTTTTCCCATCTTCTTTTATAAGCTGCACAAAACTGTTTGCGTCCAGATACTGCCTTTTTAGCCACAAGGATGGTAGTAAGCACGACTGTTTGAGAATGCTTCCTCCCAAAACTATCTCAGGACCAATGAAACTGGTGCTTTGGTACTAATCTTGTATTAAGCTTTACGATGATAGAGGCTCCTGAATGTCACACTAGGCCAGTGGGTCTCAACCTTCTTAATGTTGTGGTCCTTTATTATAGTTCCTCGGGTTGTGGCGACCCCCAACCAAGAAATTATTTTTGTTGCTACTTCATAAATGTAATTTTGCTACTTCTATGAACTGTAATGTAAATATCTGTATTTTCAGATAGTCTCGGGCAAACTCTGTGGAAGGGTCATAGGATACTTCTCCCAAGGGGTCTGTGACCCACAGACTAAGAACCACTGCACTAGATTGTCAAGAAAAAGACAGCAAGCAAACTTTAACATCCAGGGGTAGGATGCCTGAACACACATTCCTCCCTTATCGTTGCTCTAGACAGAGACAAAAAGGAGGGGTTTGCTATCTCACCACAAACAAAAACAGAAAATCTAGAACCCATTCGGAAACCCAGAATGATGATATTTTAATATTTAGATATTTTCTTCCAAGTAAGTGATTAGTTGATCCTTGGGGGCTAGCTCATATGTAGTTGTGGGGAATCTACAGTACCTTGTACCACATGTAGCACCCCCCCCCCCAGCATGTGCCCATTAGATGTCAGTAATTATTCCAACTGGCCAGATGTGGCCAGATGTCCCCAGTGAGCAGAGTGGACCTGTATTGTAGCAACCAGAATTGTGAAGCTGACAAAGCATCCAGTCCAAGAAGATACTGGTCCAGACTCAGCAGTCAGGTCGCTGGGTATCCTGGCCACACACCCGACTGCCTGGGGCACACCACTCAGAGGCTGAAGCAATAGGGAGCAGTCTGTACCAGTCATTACTGGGTGCTGGAGCAAGGGCAGAAAACGCAACACTCTCCACTCACCAGGAGCTTTTCATCAGTGGAAAATACAGAAGAGGAAGGGATAAGATTGGCTCAGATACCAAGTGCTTCCGAAGGTAACTGTCCACACATGAATGCTGTGTAGCCCTAGCAATGCTGTCGATGTACAGTCAGGGAATTTGTTTCAGTAAAAGCCTAAAATCTGAAACTGTCTTATGGATGATTAAGAATGACAATGGGAAAGGGACTTTCCTAGAAAAAAGCCAACAGACATTTAAAAGGCTAAAAGACCTTGAAATCACTATGGCTTTAGCTCTTGGGATAACTGTTCATGAGTCTCTACTAGCAAGATACTTCAGTATTTTTACATTTATCTTGTCTTGATTCAATGATCGAAAACATTTACAAAATGTTTTGTGTAGGGACAGAAGAAATTGCTCAGTAGTAGTTGGCCTTGCAGAGGACCTGGGTTCAGTTTCACTGAACCCACAGGGCTGCTCCCAACTGTCTGTAACACCAGCTCTAGGCGATCAGATGCCCTCTACTGACCTCTGTGGACACCAGGCATGCACATGATACACATGCACATAGGTAGGCAAACACTCTACACATGAAAGTAGAGCAAATCAATCTAAAAAAAAAAAAAAAAAGCATTTAAAAATACTCAGTGTATGTATGTGACGTCTGTATACATCTGTGTGGGGGTGTGAACTGAGGTCAGTGGTACCGTTGCTTCCTCCATTACAAAAGCAACAATGTTGCTTTTGAGACAGGATCTCTCCCTGAATCTGGAGTTCACAGATTGGCAAGGCCCCAGAGAGCCTCTTGTTCCTGCCTCCCACATGCTGGTATTACAAAAAGGCACCAGGACACCTAGCTTTTTACTGGGGTCCCGGAGATCTGAACTCAGATCTTCTGAGCAAGTACTTAATGACTAAGCCATTTCTCTAGACCCCAAAATATTCATAAAACATTTTTGAAAAGTTGCCGTGTGTGTATGTGTGTGTGTGTGTGTGCATGTAAAATCTGTGTAATACCCAAAAGAATGAAATACACTTTTCATGTAGAATGTTCCACTAGTTACAGATGCTAAGTCATTTATAAGTGTGGGGTATGGCTAAGTTCCATATATCCAATAAACACCCAGGTCAAATGTATACGGCTAACTCATAGACCACATGGTGAGTCTCTAGTTTCTACATCATTCAGGTCAAATGGTTAGTAAAGTTCAGATGGAGAAAAAAAAAAATTAAGCATCCAAGAAAGAAAAAGAAACGTGAAGAGTTGTGCAGTGCGGATCCCATCACGTAAGCTATGGTCTCAGCCCAAAGCGAACCCTAATAAAACCTTTCAAGGCTGAGGAGATGGCTCCGTGGTTGAGAGAGCTGGATGCATTTCCAGAGGACCCGAGTTCAGTTCCCAGCACCCATGTTGGACAGCTCAATGGGTAAGTGCTTGACGTGCAAGTGCTAGGGTCTGAGTTCAAATCCCCAGATTCCTTGTAAAGCTAAGTACAGTGGTACACATCTGCAATCCCAGAGCTCCTTTGGTTTGAACAGATGATAGGAGAATCTGTGGGAGCCAGCCTGGTATAATGCAGTGATGGACAATGGAAGAGAGACACCCCTCCTCCCACCCCTGAAACAAGGTACAAGGTGAGGTTATCCTCTGTCCACATATCCACTGAAGATGAGAAAACATTCACCAAATCAAAGGTACTGCCTTCAGTATTTAAACATGATGCCCTGGACCTGAGACAACTTGAAGTAGGTACAGCTAGTTGGCAGGCATTAAGCATCTACATAGACTCTGGATATATTATTTACAATATAAATACCACAAAACAAGCACCGAATCACATTAATCCGCATGAAAACAAGCCAGCCCTTAACCACATTTTCCATGCAGTGAACAGCCATTCACAACCATCCACTTCAAATGTCAGAGCCCAGCCTTTCATTGAAAACGACTCACAACAGACATCATGTTCATGAGCCGGTTCCTAGGGGCTATAGCCAAGGGGTAACAGTTGATTTCAACCATTGAATCAACACAGTTAAAGTCCAAAGTGATGGGATTTCACGTGACCATTTTATTCTAGATTCCTGGTGCCATCTGAGGATGTTATCTCTCTTTAAAAGAGCCCTGAAGATGGGTTACAAATGAGAATGTTGGATCCTAATTTTATCATTGTGATCCAGATTGGACGTGTCAGAAAGTTATGAAGTGATAAAGATGAGCAGAGTGGCTCACTGTTATGCACACGGGCAGCACTTTAAGCAGTGAGGGGTGCCATCAACCCTATTTTTTAAAAGCTATCTCTACTGTCTTTTAATGATTACTTTTTTTTCATGCCCTAACCTTTTTTCCAAGAGCCTCATACCTACATGATTTAAATACCTGGTGGAGTTTTTCTTGAATAAAATAAATTACTAAATGTGATTTGTTTTTATTTTCTCTTAGTCAAACAATCTATTTTTAAAAACTGATCTAAAATTTAAGATGGCAAATTATTTTAAAATAGTGGAACAAGACTAATATTTACAAGGGAAACAAGAAAAAAAATCACAAGTGTGGGGTTAGTGGCTTTGGTTGTAATTTTCAATGGTTACTGTTTGAACTATCTAGACTTACAACAGGGAGATTTACACTCAGTGAAAAGATCTTATACATTTTGTCCCAATTGTACATTATTTTTTAAAAGCTGGTATCATTTTTTGTCCTAATAAGTCAAAATAAAAGATTTGTTAAATTTTATTTTCCATGAAAATTCTATTCCCCTATGTCATTTGTTCAATTAATGTTTCTTGCAATATGGATCCTATGTAATCAAGGATCAATAATATGTATAATCAAAGAATTGGGTTATAATTGATATTTTTCCTATGGCTTTTCTGCATCATTAATTAGTACTATTCAAATGTTCAAGAACAAGCTATGAAGTAGATGGCAAAATTTTTAAAAGAATTTATTTTTAGGGGCTGGAACTATGACTCAACAGGTAAGCGCTGGCTGCTTTCTCAGAGGACCAGAGTTCAATTCCCAGCACACACACATAGCAGCTCACAACCATTCAGCACAACAGTTCCAGAGGATCAGACACGCACTTCTGGCCTCCATGGAGACCGAGTACACACATGGTGCACAGATATACCTGAAGATAAAACACCCATTAACGTAAATTTTAACATGTAGTTTTGAGATTACAACATTTCTCCCCCTTCACTTTCCTCCCCCCAAATCCTTCCATTTATCCCTCTCACTCTCCTTCAAAGTCATGACCTATTTTTTCAATGAATTGTTATTGCATGTATATATGTATGCATATATAGAAATATTCATGTGTTCCTACTAAACCATGTTCATTCCATATGCCGTTACTCGTATATATGTATGTATGCATATATAGCAATATTCATGTGTGTTCGTACTATACTGTGCTCATTCTGTATGCCGTTACTTGTATATATGTATGTATGCATATGTAGAAATATTCATGTGTGTTCCTAACTATACCGTGTTCATTCTGTATGCCGTTACTTGTATATATGTATGTATGCATATGAAGAAATATTCATAATATTCATGTGTGTTCCTAACTATACCGTGTTCATTCTGTATGCCATTACTTGTAATATGTATTTTTCAGGGCTGACCATGTGGCGCTGAACAACCATTGGTTGCTCCTCCCCACCTCCAGCTTTCCTTGGTTGCCTGTACTTCTTTGTGGAGGGCTGGGACCTCGGGGGCTTTTTCCCATGCAGTTTGGCATTGCTAGAGACAGTTTTCCCGAGTCCAGCCATCTCAGAAACAAGTTCCAATCTTGCTGGCAGGGCCAAAGCGGAATTCGTGTTCCCAGGCCCCAGGCCCAACTCGTCTCTCCTGTTTCTTCAGGTGACCCCTGTCTACCTGTTAACCAGTGAAGGATGAAGAGGGAAGACACTGTCATCCCATTATCTAATCTAAGGCACACAAGTCATGAATGTGCTGCCGTCTTGACTTAATTGACTTCGTGCAGCTTGCTCCATCCCTGTTCCCTTATCATTCTAGATTCCCAATCAGACACAGGAGGGAACCTGACTGCAAAAGCTGGCTGAAACCAGCTGACCTTGCTTAGCCCCCTTGTGTCAAAATATGATTGGTCAATGCAACAACCACCCTTCTCCTGATTGGTCAATGCAACAGCCACCCTTCTCCTGATTGGTCAATGCAACAGTCACCCTTCTCCTCCTTACTTTGTTTTCCCACCCTTTAAAAATGTTGTACGATCTTTCTTCAGCAACTCAGACCAGATCCTGAACTGGGCATCTCCCCGCACACGCAGAAAAATAAAGCTTTCGTTCCTAAGCTTCTGTCGCTGAAGTGAGTTTTCTCACCTTCCACTGTGAACCCAACAGAATGTCTTCTGGGGTCTTCCTTGTTCAGCTCACATTTGGGTGGTCGAGTTGGTCAGACTTTAAGGGTGTAGCTTCTGGTGTTACTAGGAAACACAATCTCATACCAAACGCCCCGATCCCCCTGGCTCTTACTGTCTTTCTGCCCCCTCTTCTGCAATGGTGTCAGAGTCTTACATGCAGGAATTGTTTTATGGATATATCTGTTGAGACTGGGCTCCACAACTCTGCATTTTGATTGGCTGTAGTTTTCTGTACTGGTCTCCATTGGTTCCAAGATAATTTTCCTTGGTGAGAGGTAAAGGATATACTTACCTGTGGGTATATGGGCAGTGCGTATAGAATGTTGTTAAGGATTATGCTGGTTTAGTAAATTAGTAATTTTTATTTGTTTGTTTGTTTGTTTTTGAAGCATGTATATGTAATTCTGGGTTGGCATATGTAAGTGCAGTACTCATCGAGGCCAGAAGGTGGTGGGTGGATACCCTGGAGGTGGAGTTCCAGGAGACTGTGAACCATTCAGCCTGATGCTGGAAACCAAANTCTGGTCCTCTGCAAATACATCGCCGACCCTTAACCACCAAGCCACCGCTCCAGCTTCCGTATGGCAATATCTTGAATTCTCTTCCAAACACTTGTTCTAGTTTTGCTTTGATTTTAAAGATATTTTACTAAAATCTTTCTTTTTTTTTTTTTAAACTGGAAATTCATCGCCATAATACACAGAATATTCAAATAAGCAGAATGGCGCATTCCAGACCATTCTGCATAAATGGGAGTTTGTCATCTTTAAAAAAAAAAAAAAAGATGTTTATTGTGCGTATTCATTGTACATGAGCCTGTGTTGCATAAGGACACTTTTCATACAGTTATACATTGCATGTTGAGTCTACACTCCTTTGCAATCCCTTGTCATCTTAATATCACCTGGCTTCAACAAAGACAACTGAACAAGTCCTTTAATTCCACAAGAGGCCTTGAGGAAGGGGTTATAATTTTTTCCACTAATTGTTATTGCATGCATGTATGTATGTATGTATGTATGTATAGACATACAGATATGTATTCCTAAATATAACTTGTTCAGTCTGTAACCTGTATGTATGCTTTCAGGGCTGATCTAAGAGTCCCAAAGAGATGATGCAGTGTCATGCTATCATGGAAGTATCTAGTCACGAAAACTGAGCTTGAACCTGCCTCTTCGCTGCTCTACACAAAACGAGGTGTGACACAGATCACAACAGATCCTGATAGGAAGCTCCTGAAGGTGCAAATGCATCTGTGCTTTCTACAGTAGGTTAAGTACTCAATGGCCATGCTCCACTGTTACTGAGCCTTTCATACTCCATAGCTAAGACAGTAGTTGAAACAAAATACAACTTGATTTTATCTGCCATAACAATACTATCATCTTCTACTTCACCACTCATTCATTCATTCATTCACTCATTCCACACTACTCACTGTGTATCCATCACATACCAAGTACTGTGCGTTGAATCTTTCCCGTGGGTTACTCAGACTGCAGTCCAGTATATGATCTTGAAACTGGCCTGTATAACAACCACGGTGTCAGCTGTATGACATGGCCTTCCAATACAGCTGCTAATGAATGGGAGACAGACTCACTGTTGGAACTTGATGGGATCTTAGATGGTGTGGTAGACTGAATGGAAATGGTCCCCATAAGACTCATAGGGAGTGGCATTACTGGAGGTATGGCCTTGTTGGAGTAAGTGTGACTTTACTGGAGGACATATGTCACAGGGGCTGGGGCTTGGGGGCTTTAGAAGCTCAAGCCAGGCCCAGTGTCAGCTTCCTGCTGGATGTGGAATTCTCAGCTGCCTCTCCAGAACCACACGTCTCCCTGCATGTTGCCATGCTTCCTTCCCATCATGATGATAATGGACTAAACCTCCGAACTGTAAGCCAGCTCCAATTAAATATTTTCCTTTATAAGAGTTGCCATGGTGAGGGTGTCTCTTCACAGCAACAGAAACCCTAAGACAGATGATATATGTAAGCAGACAAAGAGCGCTACGTCTTCTATGAAAGAGCTTTTCTTTCTTCCACAATTCTTTTTCAACAGATCGAATTACAAAATAAAGAACAGCGTAGTCTGGAGTGAACACATCTTCAGACACTCTAATAATTGAATAACCTCTAGCTTTTAAGGGGCACACTCCCAAGCTCAGATTTAGAATAGTACGCATATCTAATTAAACCTTAGATTTTCATTTCATTTGTTTTCATTTCAGTTTAGTTTGAGTCTTACCTTTATAACCTAAGGTTAAGTGGAACACCTGTTAAATTTCTATATGGAAGGAGGGTATAGTGTTTCCTTTAGAAATTATTTATATACAAAAGTCTGTATTCAAAACTGTGTAGCATCAGATGGTCACTGACCCTGCGTGACATGGGGAAATTGTGGAAGGTTGTTGGCCTTCTCCAGCAGTCTATGTCTAGGGCACCTTGTCTGAAGATGTCACTAGCCCTGCACCTTCATCATCCCTGAAGAATCAGAGTTGATCAGCAGCACAGCATAGTTCTATACCCAGCCCCCTACCAGACGGCAGGCTCATTCAGAAAGTTAGAAGGACATGCCTGGTTTCTTTTTCCCAAGCTTCCCAGGCCTCTGTCTCCCAGCACATTCTCCTCATCACGCCAAGAACATGCTTGGGAGTGGAGAGGCAGTAAATGAGGTCACCTCGAGGTCTCTGCCAGCACTAAGACTCACAACTCTGACTTTAACACATAAATGTAGTAAAGACATCAAGGGCTTTTCCAATCTGATGAAAATGTGCCCATGAGCTTTCCCAAAAATGAAGAATTATTTAAAGTATGATGGTCCTGCTTTTGTTGAAGAAAGGTCTATATGGGAAGAACTCCAGGAGAAAAATATTTCTGTAAATCTGGCTATGATATGAGCTCTGTTAGACAATGGAAAGGAATGTATACAAATCAGGAAAAATACATTTACCCAGTTATAGAGTTATATTGCTGCGTACATGTGTAAATACATATATGCATGCATATACATACAGCAAAATGTAATCATACCTCATTGATTCATAACTCAGTGTCTGGAGGCCTCTTAGGTCGGGAATAAAAACTTGAGAATCACCACCTAAGCAAGCAGCCAAAAGAAACACCACACACTTTCCACACAAGAACACCCGCCTTTCAAGAATTCTGCTCACAACAGTTCACAGAGACAGCTAACAAGAGATGGGGGGTGGGGAGAATTATTGCACACCAGGACAACTAGGGTTAAGGAGTTCTCGCTTGTGGTCCTGAGGATCTTTAGTATATTAGTACATGTTGAACATCCCCCAAGTAACTTAGTGGACCAAAGGTCTTTTATTTCAAAGTCATATCAGTATTTCCAGTGATATTTAAAAAAAAAATAGAATAAGCTGGTACTTCCATAGGCATCTTCATCTTTGAGTTACCCAACTCTCTCACATGTAGTGCATCTCACTTTGCCCTGGTGACACTCCAAAGTGTGCGCTGAGTGAGAATTCTAACCTCCTTGAGAGGTGGGAGGAGCCAAAGCAGGAAGGGACCAGAATCTGCCTCTCCACTTGCTCCTCCCAACAGTGCATCCTAAGAGGAGGAGGCTCCCCAAATTCTCTCAGGTTCTAGTCTCACCTCCCCCCGCCAAGAGATGGAGACCGAAGAATATCTAGTAAAGAGCCTAGAAAGTGAAATAAAATAAAAGAGAGTCCCTTGAAAATGCTCCCAATTCTGAATTCTCCCAATTTTTTAGTCAGAAAGAGAGCCAGGATGAGAGTCCATAGTACAAAATGCTTCCCTGCAAGCCTTTATCTCACTCCCTCAACAAAATGATGAGGCTCTGAAATCTAGACTTGAAAAAGTGTCTAACGTGCTGATTTGATGAAAGTCCAGGGTTGTTTCCAAAGCAATGAAGGGTTGTCCATTTTGGTAGCACTTTTTTGGTTAAAAAAAAAAAAAATGAACAAACGGAAAACAAAACAAAACACAAAACAAAAAATATCAAAACCAAACAAACAAAACACCAACAACAAAACCCGCCACAAAGAACTTTCTATGTAAAGCAAAATCTCAGTGGTTCAGAAGAACGAGGGAGAAGTCCCCATTGGAGTCCGGAGTGATCAAAAGCTTAGCAATCCTCCTGAGTGATCTGTGGGGAGAAAGAATGGATCTTGATGACTTAATGACATCAAGAGCCTTGTGGCTTGTGCAGAGGATTAGGGTTCAGTCCCCAGCATCTACATGGTGGCTCATGACTATCTGGTACCTCCAGCTCCAGGGACTCCAAATGCCTTCTCCTGACTTTCACAGGCAACAGGCGCTCACTCGTACACATAAAAAAATTTTTAATTAAGTTCTTATTTTTAAAACATAGAATTGGGAAGCAACGAACGCCCTGCAATCCAGAAGCCCCTGGTGGAAGGGAAGCCAAGCCTTTATTCTTTCCACACTGGAAATGAGAGGGAAGGCCAAGTCATCGCTGCAACTGTTGTGTTATTTTTACTTTTGGTATTTTAATTTTGTTGCTATGTCAATACAAAGGAAGTCAGTTAAAAATATTTATACCACATTTTAGAAAAATGAACCTTTTGTTCATCTGGCTTCGCCTCTGACTTAGTATTAGCTGAGAAACACTGAAAGTTACATAATTCAATTAAATCTTATTTATTAGAACTGTCCATGGCAAAGCAAAAAAAAAAAATAAAAATAAAAATCCACTGATCTTTTTTTAAAAAAAAACAAAATCAAATTCAGTTGTCTTAGTTAGGGTTTTACTGCTGCGAACAGACACCATGACAAGACAACTCTTATAAGGACAACATTTAATTGGGGCTGGCTTACTGGTTCAGAGGNTCAATCCATTATCATCAAGGCGGGAGCATGGCAGTGTCCAGGCAGGCATGGTGCAGGAGGAGCTGAGAGTTCTACATCTTCAACTGAAGGACACTAAGAGAAGACTGGCTTCCAGACAGCTGGGATGAAGGTTTTAAAGCCCAAGCCCACAGTGGAATACCTACTTCAACAAGGCCACACCCAGGGCTAAGCATACTCAAACCACCACACTAGTTGATGTAGAAAGAATATCTTATGTATTGTATGGATGCATCACCTGTCAATTAAAAAGCCTATGGCCTATGGCTTGAGCAGGAAGTAGAAGGTGGGGTATTCATGAGACAGAAAGGATTCTGGGATAGACCTGGTCATAGCAATAGTCACCCAGAAAGATGTAAGGAGATAGATGCATGGTACCCAGAGCACAGATAACCAGCCATGTGGCTGAATGTAGGTTAAAGTAAATCTAGGTCCTGTTCTAGATGAACAAACAGTGGCGGTATCCACACTGCTTTTAATATAGCCTTGAGAGCCTGCTGTCCTTTAACAAGCAGCTCCACTGAGTTGTGTTGTTGGCTAAGAAGAAGCAGTTAGTGGAACCCAGGAGTGCTCCTCTACCATTGAGAACAAGACTGATACCCAAAGATGCCAGGCAGAAAACACCCAGGCTACAGCATACTCAAGAGCGGAGTTGGTAAAGCCAAACCAGGACAGGTGTGGGAGGGAGGAAGAGTGGGCCATAGACCTAGAGAATCACTACTGCATCAGCTCAACCCAACTCCATAAACCTCATCCCAGCCTGATCACGAGGCGTAGTCAGACAAACGTAAACAGCAGCTTCATCTCAGAAGACTCCGTATAATATCTCAAAGGGACGCTATGTGATTAAAGAAGAAGACAGTAAACTGGCTCGCGAGACCTAGCCTCCTTTCTAGAAAACACCATTACCCTGAACTCTCCATTCCCTCTTCCTCCAGGCAACTAAGGTTTTATGAAACTTTTGGTTGATGGGAGGTGGGTTGTTTTTTTTTTTTAACCCCTCTTTTTAAATTATCTACCTCCAATTCCTGTATTTTATTAAATGTTAAGTTTTGCTTCAAAATTAATCATGTGCAGAAAAAATAATGTGGTTCTGCACAACCCTGGTGGTCACAGTAAAAAGGCGTTACCTCCAAGCCCCTAAATTCTGTTACAACACTGACCCCACTCTCACCCTCCAAATTCCACCTCAAACACTTCTACGGAGGAAAAGGCTCAACGTGTTGGAAAATATAGGCTAATGGCTTTTTTTTTTTTTTTTTTTTAAATTTGGAAGAATGTTCACAAAGTACAAAGCTGAAATACACAGTGGGAGCCGGGACAGGAGAGCCAGGCTCCGGGCAAGGGCGAGGATAAGATCTGCCTTTTCCAATTGTTTCTTTCAGATGAGGAAAAACGAACCCTGTCAATTCTGTGGAAATCAACAAGAACAATTCTCTGAACGTCACACTTAGCACAAGGACAATACTTTAGCTCAGAGTTCTGACCTCAAACAAGAGTGAATGGTCATCTTCTCCTGTGACATATCTTTATTAATTGCACGTTTTGCCCAATAAAGGCAATTAGAAGAGCATTAAAAAAGATGCTGCTGGGTGAAGGGACAAACATCCATAGTCACAGCACTCGGGGACCTGAGGCAAGAGGACTCAGAGGTCAAGGCCAGACTGGAACCTGAATGCCTGCCTCAAAATGCCATGTGAATCAATAAATAAATACATAATAAAATAAAAATTATTCCCATACTCAAAATTCATCTATAATTAGGCATCAAAACCTCTTCTCTCCTACAGACTGACAATGAATTAAGCAAAAGTTTATTTCTCAAGGAACACTTCCAGGGCTCAATCCCACAGCTTCATTTACTCAGCAAATTCTTTTAACAGCTTTAAGCCTCAGCTTGTCCATCAGTAAGACTGGAGTTCTAGTAACTTACAGGACTTTGTAATCGATGGTCAGTAAAATAGCAACCCCTTGGCAAAAAATAGGAATTCAGTAAGTATTTTAAATCCAAGAGTATATCAGTGTCATTTACACTCGATGCAATGCCACCTCAATCCTATCACTACTCCATTTCCCAAGTACCAATATGGCTCCAGCTGCCATGATGAGCAAAAAACACGTGAGGGACACAGTCCCGCATGTCACTCAAACTAAGAACAACTCTAGTTGTCCTTAGGGAAGAAGATCTCAGAACACTGATGTACCAAAGGAGTGAAGATGCTACAGAAACAGAAGAATAGGTGAGGGGGGAAAGATGGGGGAGAGAGATGGGGGGGAGAGGACAGGGGAGAGGACAGGGGAGAGGTGAGCAGAGAGGTGAGGGGGAGAGGTGAGGAGGGAGAGGTGAGGGAGAGGTGGAAAGAAGTGGGGGAGAGAGATGGGGGACGATGTGGGGGGAAAGGACCCAGGAGAGGTGAGGGAGAGGTGGGGAAGAAATGGGGGAGAGAGAGGAGGGGAGAGACGGGACGGAAAGAGGTGATGGGAAGAGGTGAGGTGGGGAGAGATGAGGGGGAAGAGGTGAGGTGGGAAGAGATGAGGGGGAAGAGGTGAGGGGGAAGAGGTGGGGAGGAGAGGTGAGGGAAGAGAGGTGATGGGGGAGAGGAGAGGGAGGAGAGGGGAGGGAGGCCCATCTTCTAAGACTCATGTGAAGTACAGACAAAATAGGACATGTCTCCATATGTGGCCAAGCTGGTCAGAGCCTCTGGTGACCAGACAAGTTCTACCATACAGATCCCTCGAAACCCATAGAGAATCCATGACCTCCCCTTAAAGCAGTCCTGTGCACTGGACAGTGAGGACCATTCTACAGCATGATGGACTTCAGGCTTTTGTGTTTCCACAGCCCCATGCAATTTGAAAGGCTGTAAACCTTAGCAATTTCAAGTCAACATTCAGAATTTTTTTATAATGCTTAAACAAGGAAGGGATGCCATTTTGTGCATAACAATACATCAACATTAAAATTAAATTATATATATGAATGTGTAAGTGCATATCCTATAGAACATATACAGGAATGCCAGTGATATGATCTCCATAAAACTTTTTTCTTATACATGGGGCTGCAGAGAAGGCTCGGGCTAAGGGAATATACTACTCTTGCAGAGGACCTGGTTTAGTTCCCATTGCCCACGTCAGGGGCTCACAGCCACCTGTAATGCCAGATCCAGGAGATGCAGAGCCTCTGGCCTCCACAGGCAACAACCCTCACGTGCACACACAGATACCCACATACATATAATTAAAAATAAAAGCAAAGTCTTAAAATATATTTCATGTGAAGTCAGTCAACTATAACAAAGATACTTTTCAAGAATACATGTGTGTACTGATATCACACATACGGTCACATTTAAGCTGAAGTTTGAGGAGGCACTGCTGATACATACATCTCCCATACCCAAAGGTGGATTTAAAAAAAAAAAAAAGATTTACTTATTTATTTTATATATGTGAGAGTACACTACCACTCTCTTCAGACACACACCAGAAGGCAGCACTGGATCCCATTAAAGATGGTTGCGAACTACCATGTGGTTGCTGGGAATTGAACTCAGGACCTTTGGAAGAGCAGTCAGTGCTCTTAACCACTGAACCATCTCTCCAGCTCCCAAAGAAAGTTTTTTAACAATAAATTTACCTCTTCACGTGGCTTTGGAAAATCTCCAAGGCTGTTCTATCTGACTGACGCTAGTCTATTTGACCAGTCCTGCTCTGACTTACCCTCGTCCATATGACCCCCCAGGATGAGAGGCTTGCTTGCATATCTTTTTTTCTCATATGATTTAATCCTTCTTCCAAAGGTAGCTTTGAACTTTGCATAATTTTCATGCCCCCCCCCCAAACTTGGCAGCGTACAATAGATATGAGGCAATGAAAGCAAGTTGTCTGGATTAAGGGATAAGGGAGGGACAGGAGGAGATGGGAGAGGCAGCTCAGGGAAGCTACACTGCTCTCCATGGTGTGCAGAAGTCCCTGTTAGACAGTCTGCACATCCCTGGCCGTGGAAAACTTGAACAAGCTCTTCTTTCCCTGGTACAGTTTTCTCTAAAATCTATATGTCCTTCAATAATGTAAGTGGGTCCTGGTAGTGCAGGCCTGCAATCCCAACTGCTCAGGGAAGCTGAGGCAGGAGGGTCGCAAGTCTAGGGCTCTACAGTGAGTTACTCTAGCATGGGCAACTAAGTAGGCTACTGGCTAAAAGCCAAGAGAGAAAAGACTGGGGATACAGCTCAAGAGCAAAGCACTTGCTTACCAGGCATGGGGTCCTGGGTTCAATCCCCAGTTCTTCAAAACAATAATCAAGCACGATAATAATGAATAAAAATGTAGAAATAAAACACAAGTGATAATTTCCAGCTTAGAGTTCCATCCCATGTCCCCACAGGATATATTTTCACTAACAATGTATTTTATGCTTGCAGATATTTTATCGATAATCTTATTTTATTTTGGTACAATAAACATTAAACATATGTTAAAACTTATTTTGAAGATTGCTACCATTGCCTGCAATGCTGTTTAAAATCCATATCCTGCACTGAGTTTTTTTTTCTTTTTTAAATATTTACTTATTTATTTTATGTATATGAGTACACTGTAGGTGTCTTCAGACACACACCAGAAGAGAGCATCAGATCCCATTACAGATGGTTGTGAGCCACCATGTGGTTGCTGGGAATTGAACTCAGGACCTCTGGAAGAGCAGTCAGTGGTCTTAATTGCTGAGCCACCTCTCCAGCCCTACATCAAGTTATTTTAATATCACCATTGGTTTACAACTGATCAGAAAAACTAGACACTTAACATCTACAGTACCCACTGGCCACTTGGATGAATAGGGCTGTGCCCGTCACCTGGTGAATGGTCATAATTGGTCCTAATTGTTCTCTGTTATTCATTTTAATAAATCTGAACATTGACGAGCTTGGAGCTCAACGGACAGCTGGAAAAAAGATTTTATCATACGGAGTATGTCATTTGCTTTTCGTTTTTTCCTTTACATTTGTTTAGCGTTCTTGTGCATGCCTGCGTGTGCATGTGCATGTGTGTGATGTGTGTTTGGTCACATGGCACTGTGGAAGTGTGAAGGTCACCATATGGGCACAGCCGGGTTTGAGGCTCACATTCAGGTCTGCAGGCTCAGTGGCCAGCACTCTTACCCACTGAGTCAGCCATCTCCCTAACCCCTCATTAGCTTGTCTGTCTAAACCCTATATTGATCCCCTGGGGATCTATCTACCTGCAGAGAGAACATGGATCCTCTTTCACTCTGGTAAAAAAAAAACCAAAACAGAGAATGGAAAACTATCAGACCTGCAGAGTGGTTGCCAGCAGCCACTCCCACACACCTCTCACCTGGAGGTCTTTGAATGCATCTGGCTCCAGGAGATGCTGACAGCCAGCTTGTGAGCCTGTCACCTTAACCCCTGTCATCAGGTGGGGGACAGGCCTGGGGAAGGGAGCTGTGGGAAAGGAGGGCCCTATGCCCCTTCTCAGGCAGATCAGTTTTAGAAAGAATAATCTAGCAGCTAACAATGGGGAACTTGAGCCCAGAAAGTCTTTGTGTGGCTGGTACCTAAAGATGCAAGACCTTCACTTGGCCTGCACCTGCAGAGTGGTGTCAGTTCATAATTTTAGCCTTAGGTGGCCCCTTGCCCCATCCCTTTCATAAAGTAAGAAACATGGAGATTCTGTCAAAAGTCTTTCCACATAAGACCACTCAATGAGAAGAGTGCCAGGCAGGGCTTGTGGTACAGGTGAAGGTGAATCTGTATGTATGCACAAGACAGATTGCTGATATTGCCATTTACCTATTTAGACCTGCAAAATAAATTGGACTCTCCCATTCCATGACATCTTATGCGAAACATGAACATTTCTTTTCATTTTTAAATTCATATAAATTTCAGTAAAACAGAAATCGAAATTAAATCCCAAACTAAAATTTATATCACAACTCATATTTCCTACTGATCAGTTATTTCTCCACTGGTGAAATGAGCCAGTTCAAACCAGATTAGGTTATATTAAATGCAGGTTTATTGAGCAAGTTCACCGGTCTCAAGGACTGAGGACAGGGACGTCACCATGGGGAGGCAGGAAGGGGGAAGAGAAAAAGAGAAGGGGGCATGGGGCAGAGAGAGAAGAGGAGGAGAAGAGGAGAAGAGAGAGAAGGAGAGGGGAGACCAAAATGTCTGGACTATATAGGGAAGAGCCTCTGGTTCACTGTTGGGGGTAGGGTATGCCAGCTAGGGACTGAGGGATCCTGGGAGCACCTAGAGGCCAGGTCTACTTTGTTATGTAAGATATACATCTAAGTCCCTTGTCCCAGGGTCCGAAACCAAACACCTATAACTTTAAAAAATCCTTACACATTTTCATGAAATCACAAACTCAGTAGTATTAACATACATAACTTACAACTGACTGGTGGACCCGGAAAGAGGTTATAAAAAACACTGTCATAGCATGGGAAGAAACTCCCGTCTGATAAAGGCCATTCTCTCATGGGTAACTGCTGAAAGAATGAACATTTGTTCAGCGGTTGGTAAGAAAGGCCTCCACAAGATCAGCACTGACACCTTCCCAGTACACGTCCTCAGAGATGGCTCCTCTGAGAACCAGGCTGGCCCTGGGCCAGCTACAGAGCCACAGACTCAGAGATGATGAGCATCCATGAGGCTCGGTGCCTAAGTGGGAGACTCCAGCAGGTTGGCAAGAAGGGAAAGGTAAACGGCCCAGAGTCACCTACATAATCACCAACCTCCCCCGGCAACTCACAAGGGATTTCTGATCCTCCGGAATTTTAGCATCACACAATACCGATCTCCTGACCCACGGAGAACAAAGCTGGAGAAGGTGACCCATCAGGCCTATGCTTAATTGCTCAATGCCTGTTGTGCTACATGTTTTAACCACACTAAACCACGGAGAGCAATACACCTAAACTATTGTGGCCTATGTCCTTAGGACTTGCCATTACTGAGCCCATCTTCTCCTGTCACACCATCCCTTTGGCAAGGGCCAGTGTCTGAGATGGATTCATAAAGAATGTGTTCTTGTTCTTCTGGGAGGGGGCAAATTATTCCTATCCAAGATTGTTGGCAATCAGGCACATCCATGGACAGCTAAAAGTGACTCCTAGACCATAAGGCGTCATTACAGCCAACTCCCAAGGACCCCCAACAAGACATGTTATTAATAGCTGTCCAGAGGCGACACGCTGCCCCCTACCCCCACCCCCACTCCTGCCCCCCTTTGCATGTCCTCTCGTGTTTGCACCACTACTTCAATAAAAGCCACACCCTTTCCCTCCCCCCAGTGGTTCCTTCTTTCCTCCCTTCCCACAGAGGGAGCCTCTGTGCCTCCTTGCCTTAACAAACCTCCCACGTGAGACCTGCTTCACGTGTGATTTTGTCAGAACCCATTGCCTAGTTCCATCAAAGGTGTTGATCGTTAGAATACTCAATATACTTCCCTATTTGGGGGGGAGGGGGAGTGAGAAAACAGAGGTCACTTTAGAGCAGGCACACTCCACAGAATAGGCCATGGTCACGGGTCGCAGATAACACATTATCTCCCCATTCTGCCTCCGTCTTCCGGAAATCCACACGCAAACTCCAGGTTCTACTGAGGAAACTCGGTTCGGGTTCATGCTCTAGTTGATTTCATAATCATGCATCCCCAAATTAATGCTGAACCTTGTGCAAATTCAGGCAGAGAGAGAGAACAAACCGAACTGGAACATCTTGTAGCCTTGGGGGAGGGGGAACAAGTGTTGGCATTTAGTCTAGGCTCCGCCCCACAGTTACCTGGCAACAGCCAGGTATGCCTGACTCACTATAAAGGGGGCTGCCCCCTCCTCTCTGTCTTGCTCCTCTTGTTCTCCTGCCCTTGCTCCCTTACCCCTTCTCTCTCCCCATTCCCCTCCCCTTCTCTCCTCCTCCTCCTCCTCCTCCTCCTCCTCCTGCCTTTCTCTCAACTCCCCTCTCTATGCTCTGAAAACACTTTATTCTATAACATTGTATGGAGGGTACCCCAGAGGGGGGGAAATGCCTCAACATGGGTCCACAGAGGCACCCCCCTTCCCCGATACCATACCTCACCTCCTCAGAACATATCCCTGGTTTCTCTCTCTCTCTCTCTCTCTCTCTCTCTCTCTCTCTCTTCTCTTCTCTTCTCTTCTCTCTCTCTCTCTCTCTCTCTCTCTCTCTCTCCCTTTATAAAACACAACAAGGAGTACGCATTGAGTCTGGATGCCATCGATGCACAGGAGGAGGGGCTGTACTTAGAACGAACGAGGCTCAAAAGTCAAGGTCTAAAGCCGGGCGTGGTGGCACACGCCTTTAATCCCAGCACTCAGGAGGCAGAGGCAGGCGGATTTCTGAGTTCGAGGCCAGCCTGGTCTACAGAGTGAGTTCCAGGACAGCCAGGGCTATACAGAGAAACCCTTTCTGGAAAAAACAAAAAATAAATAAATAAATAAATAAATAAATACATAAAAATAAAAACTGAAAGTCAAGGTTTAGAGCCCCTGCACTCAGGACTTGCCATGCAGTATGAGTGAAAGCCACTTGAGATTGAAGCCACTTCAGAAGAATCTTCAAGAGTGTCACAGAGAAAATAAACCTTGGTACACAGTCACTTCTAAACAACAGGCAATTGTGACCTCTATGGCAACTTAATCTAGACCAAAAAAAAAAAAAAAAAAACGGTGTGATCAGTTCTGGAAACAGCTCAAGATAGGTTAGGCCATAGCCTACTTTACAAACATTGTTTACATTTTCTTTACATTATAGCTAACTGTGGGAAAGAAACTATCAGGCCTCGGAGTGCTGTGCTCCCCAGTTGAGTCAGAGAAGCAGACCGGACTCTGTCAAACTAAGCTAACCCTTGCTTCCTCAACATGGAAGCCACACAGAACATCAGTTCTCACTTAAAAGTCTCAGTAAACATCCCAAAGGGACCGGGGAGGTAGCTCAGTGAGACGAGGGCAGAGCGTGCTACACACGTGTGAAAACCAAAGGTCAGAGACCCAGTGTTGCCTCAGTCTCTTCCCAGGAGCCTAGCAATAGCTTGTGTAATCCCTTGCTCCTTGAGCCGGGTGCAGCAGTGGCCATATAAAAATGACTGCTTGCTACCTCGGCCCCTCTCTCTCAGCAAGCTCCCCTCTCTCCCCTCCTTCTGTTCCCACCTATTCCTAACTGGCCTCTCCTCTCTGTCCTTCTCTGTCCCCACTTTCTCTGCCCCCATGGCTCTGTCTGCCTCTACCTCATCCCCCTCCCTCCCGACAAATGAACCTCCTTTATACCAGTTCTGTCACATAGGGGACACCTTGGTTTTGGCCCGCCGGGTACACACTTAACCCTGCCTGCCACCGCATTATATGTCATAACACCCAGCAAGAAGCCACTTAAACACTGGACACGGCAACCCCTGCCTGTCTTAGGGCTTCTCTTGCTGTAACAAAACTTCATAACCAAAAAGTAAGCTGGGGCAAAAAGGGTTTATTCAGTTTACGTTTCCTTATTGTTATTCGTAATTGAAGGAAGTCAAGACAGGAACTCAGCCAGGAAAGAAACTTGGAGGTAGGAGCTGAAGCAGAGGCCATGGAGGGGTGCTGCCTACGGGCTTGCTCAGCCTACTTTCTTATAGCACCCGGAACCACCAGCCCAGGGATGGCACCACCCACCATTGGCTTGGCCTTCCTCCATTGATCACTAAATGAGAAAATGCCTTACAGCTGGATCTCATGGAGGCATTGCCTCAACTGAGGCTCCTTCCTCTCTGATGACTCTAGCTTGTGAACTTGTGTCAAGTTGACACACAAAACCAGCCAGTATCATTGCCTGTGATCCCAGCATCAGGAGGCAAAGACAGGATTCCGCAGAGTGAGCTGGCTAGCAAGACTTGCCAAATCAGCAAGCTTTGGGTTCATCCAGAAACAGGCTTTAGTGACTCAAGAGGGATACCTGATGTCAACATCTGGCCTCTGTTAGGTCCTCCCCACTCCCCTCACCCCCCACCCCCAAAAAAGGCAGTGCCACTGGCTAGGTCCTAAAATTGACAGCCTGGCTCATGACAGGCTGAATTCTGACAAGGCAAGCACTGAGAGTGCTGGTAGACAAAAGCCTGCAATCAGCATTTCCTCAGAAACCTGTGACACTGGTTTGTGCCCAGTCCCTAGTAACCATACACCTCTTGCACATATCAAAGCCACCAGCTCTTCAGAGCCACACACTACCTCCTCCCCCACTATCCTCAAATCCCAGGCTATTCTGCTTTACAGGCTGGAAACTGTCTCAGTACACACCACCACCACCACCACCACCACCACCACCACCACCACCACCCCTTAGTCTCTGCCTGTTTCCCTTTTTAAGTGGCATGGCTTTCTTCAGCTTTTTTGCTATTCTCTCTTCCCCTAGACAAACAGACAGACAGACAGACAGACAGACCTCTCTCCCTTCTTCCCACCCAGGGAGTAGTCAATTTCAGTCTTCCACTGTATCCTTGCTTACAGCTTCCACATGTATGTACCCACATATGCTTGCACAACTGCATGCACACCTGCACACATAGAAGCAAACACACATATTTAACACACACACACACACACACACACACACACACGCAAATGCAAAAGCAAAAGCAAAACGCCTAAAGTTTTTGCAGATAGTCACCTCCACATGTCATTAGGCACAAAGAGAAAGGCGAGTCTAACCCGAGAACTCCTACCTGGGCTCAGTACAGACTTCCCCTCATCCTGTCCTACCTACAGTGAGACAGCTGCCTCCTTCTGGTCTCTTGACATGGAAGCCTCATCTGCAAGGGAGCTTTGTACCTGCCATTCATGGGGGAAAGAAGAACATGGAATGTCGAGTCCTCATTTCTCAGTACCTGTTGGAAGCTGAAGACCCCTTCAGAGCTCTGCCCAGGCTCCTCCCAGAATCCAATGCCTCGGCTCTGCTTCAGAGCTGTCTTTCAGGATAGCAAATCTATGGCTAAGCTTGGAATTAAAAGGAGCCACTTCAGGCCAGGTAGACTAGTACACAGCCCCTCAGAATCAACCCTTTTGTCTTCAGATCCTCCCTGCAAGCACCCCCTTTCCTTTCTCTCTGCCACAGCCCCTCAGCAGTTAAATCCAGTTGCCCAGTGCATCCAAAGGTACTATAATTGTGACAAATGGCTTATCTCTGCATGCCCACAATGCCCTTTCCCCATATAGCAAACTCCGATTTGTGCTTCAATACCCAGCTCAAATGTCACCTCTTCCATGAAGACATGACTCCTCTTTCATTGGCCCTTCCTCATGGGTCCCTATAGAATAGGGAGGGATCTATGGCCAAGAATAGCTGGATGCAAAAGAGCTTACACATCTGTATCACAAAGATTATGGGGACAGTTGTTTTAAGAAAAATGTCTTCCATTTTGAAAAACTTCAAAAACATTGTTACTACATTGTAAATGATCACAAGAGAGATGTTTTAGGACTTCTCAATCATTACACTATTCATTGCGAGGTTTCAGGAGACAGGCAACAGTCTTACTGAGCGTTTGAAACAGGAGGAAGGGAGGGGCGCTTCAGCCACACACACTCCTATCTGCCCCCAGCTCTGTGACTGATTAAACTGAAGATGCGGCCTCACAGATATTATAAATGCAACTTTTCACAGCACTGGGGCAGAAGAGTGCCAGGCAGCATTCTCTCAGTGGTCTGATGGTGGCTGTTCTAGGACAGAAAGAGTCCCATCAAACACTTAGCAAGGTTACATGAGTTACCCAAGGCCACACAGCTGCATGGTGGCAATGCCAGCACTCAAAACAGAGGACGTCTGATGTGAAACCCAGTGCTCTGTTTATTAATACAGCGCTGCTCTCCCAACATTGAAAGGCCTTGACAGAGGAAATTCACAGAAAAACATGTGATTCCCAAAAGAAATGAAAATGTAGCTTTATTAGTCCACTAAATGCCTGTGTTTCTAAACTGTGGTCCTTGGATTCTCACAAACACTCAAAAGAATAAGCCAAACAATTCACTGTCAACTTGGCACTCACCAAAACAGAGATATCTATTTTCTAGTTATCTTCTGGGGTTCAGGACAGCCAGGCCATCACTGAACGCACCCAAAGAGCATAGGTGCCAGACTTCATCAGGCTGAGCAGGTGGCCCCTAGGGTGACCCAGTCATAAAGAGTCATGAAGGCTTTCTCCCATCTAAGAAACTTCACAGTCCTAAACTCAGGAACTCAGGCGGTATAAGTAAGGCAGTGACTGTAACTGTCTGGCCAGGGTGCCAGTGACCAGAGGACACACAGCTGGAGGTACCAAAGTTGTTCTTAGAAACTGAGCAGCAGAGCTGGGAGCCTGGACTGAGGAAGACACTTGGTCAGCTGGTGGAGATTCAAATAGGGAAGCTGAGAGACACAACTAGGAGAGACCAGAGAGAAGATAGAGTGGTGGGGGGTGGGGGAGGAAGGCACATCGGAAGGAAATAAAGTGGCCCGGGGGTGGGGCAGCAAAAGAGGCACAATCAGAGGGGGAATAACCAGAGGCAGGCACATCCTCAAGCCCTTCAGATACAGGAAGCAGAAGAGGGCCAAATAGTTTCTAGTCTCTACAGGGATAACAGCGTCCCAGAAGCACCACCATCCCGGAGCCTTGGACCCCTAGATGCTACAAAAAAACACTTTCTTCCCAATGTCTGAAAAGAGAATTTATTGGTTAAGAACTGTATCACCCAAAGATAATGACTTTGTCTCCATCTTGATTTACAAAATTGCCAAGTTCATTTACCACACAAACACACACACACACACACACACACACACACACACACAAATTGCCAAAGAAACTTAAGGGCTAATGAGAGGTGAGCAAATTATGTCTGCCCCTGAAACACAGGGCTCATTCCCTCCATGTCTAAAGAACACTTACAGCTGATAAGCAAGAGGAAAACATACAATAAGTAAGTAAGTAAATAAATAAATAAGGCGTTTAATACTCTCATTCCCCCAAGAAAGGTACTCGACAAGGAAATAAATAATCTTCACTGATACTCAGGTAAATGCAAATCAACACATGAGAATACCAATTTTTTTTTTCATCAACTAAACATGTAGAGAATTTATCACACTTATCTCCAGGATAAACAGCGGGAAAAGGGGAGAACACAAATGATGTGGAAGTAGGGAAGGGGACACGGGAGGTGAAAGGTTTAAGTGGGGACATGGAAGATGGGAGATGGGGAGAGGTGAAGAGAGGGTCAACCCAAATTAAAACTGTATGGAAAAGCCAGGAGGAAAGCGGGATATTTATAAGCTAATTTTAAAAGTCGAAAAGAAGAAGAGTTTGAATAGAGAGGCTCTGACTGGATAGAGCTATTCCTGCGGGCTATCTCCCTATGAGTTATTGGTTGGGGGTGGGGGGGGGCTCTGATTTCATCCCAAACAATGCAGCAGAGGTAGATGGTAATCTTATTGCTAAAAATACCATAGGCTCTGGTCCTAGGCCAATGAAAATCAGGCTAGAACTGAGAGAAAAGCCTCCTGGCTGGCTAGATTCCATAGGGGAAGAATGTGCTACAGGGGGTGCTCAGGGAGAAAAACCACCAGAAGTCTTACTCAGCTGTGGGGCCCTGCATGATATGAGCCAGCCGGACGAGGCAGGCCCAGTCGTATACGAGAGGCATGGCTGTGATGAAGACAGCCAACTGCTTTCCGATTAGATTTAAGGCCTGCTTGCTCTACAGGAAGGAATTCATTCTGTTATAAACTTGGTCAAAGGCCTTTGCCTGGGGAGGGCCCAGGACCTAGCTTGAGAGCGACTACTGGTTTTTTTCTTTTTCTTTTTCTTTTTTTCGAAATGGACAGGCACCTCTCACATTGTCTTCTGCATATCTGTGCTTACGTCCACAGATCAATGCTGCTGCTGGGTTTGGCTACAAAAGCTTCTTCTTACAGTGTCTGAGCTCATTGCTAGTCCAAGTGCTGAAAATAAGTGTCTGTTGAACATACAGTCATAAGTTGGACATCTATATTGTTCTCCTCTCCCAGGCTCAGGGATCACAGAATGAATGGGTAGGGTGTTGTAGAACACTCTCTTCCAGCTATGATAACGGCTGGTGCACTCATGAGCTCTCTCAGACCTGTGCAGTACATCCACAAGATTGAGTTGGTCACTATTCCGCCATAGAGACAGTCTACCCCTCCCTGAAGCTCTAATAAACAGTAATCATTGCTGGCAGAGAGAGAAACCGTTTCATAAGTGGTGTAACCCGTGGTCAAATTGCCTGTGTTCCTGTAACCTTAACCCACACTCCCGTAACTCAATTAGATTCATTCTGTCACCCCTCCCCCCAAAAAGGACAACAACAACAACAACAAAATTACTAGTTTGAAAAGATGAAGGGAAACAGTGGGAATAAAAAAGAAAAAAATGAAAATAGTGGTATGAATATAATCAAAATTCATAATATGTATGTATGAAAATACCTCACGTACCCTATTCTTATGTATTATTGATGTGTGGTAATAACATCTTTTAAAGATTAGATCTAGTGTTCATGAGGGTACAGGTAAAGTCAGTTATAACCCACTGGCAAAATAGACATACTTATCATTTTACAAATGGACAATTTAAATTATGAATACATACATACATACATATATACATACATAAATAGCCCTGGGACTCACTAGGCACCCAATCTAAACAAATCAGTTTGATCTTCAGGTACAGTGAGATTCCCTGTTTGGGGAGGAAAAAAAAAAAGGAAGAAAGCTGAGGTTGACTTCTGGCCTCCGCATGCATGTACATACATGAACAAGTACACGCACATACACCAACAAGAAGTGTATAAAAATCCTGAACATCAGAAACCTAGATCCCTAATGAGTTAGTCTGAAATCTTTGCTCCTACGTTTTCCCTGCTTCCTGAAAATGCTACACTATGGACTTCTGGTTACTAGGAGGATGGTCTTCCCATCCACCCCCCAGAGCCTGCTTGAAATACAGAATCTCAGGTGCCACCCCAGATCTGCTACAGGAAGATCTACACTCTAACAAATGCTCAGCTGACTTGAATGCAGATTAAACTTTAGGAAATACTGGTATAGGAAGCTTCAGGTTAAAGTGTGATGGGTTCCATTGGAGGAACTTTAGACAGAGTTAAAGCATCCCTACACAGTACTTTGAAGGGACCGATTCCCACCCCTAGCTCTCTGACCCTCTATCTACTTAGCTTCCAGCTATGTTAGGATGCCATGTGCATACAATACCTTGAGATGTCCAGCTCCACCCAAAGGAAAGAAGATCAGTATGTCAAAAGCTCTCCAGCTTATCTAAGAAACCTTGAGAACCCCTAGTCTCCCTGAAAAACCATGGTCTTAACCAAAGAGCACAACAGAACTACAGCCAGACACAACAGGCCCCTGCTTCTAACCTTCACTCCATCCCATACCCTAAACTCTTGGCTGTCCCTCTAAGTACAGAGCAGACTCCCCCTGCCCCACAAACCAGTGACAGTGTTATTAGTTACTCTTGTTCTAGCAACCAGCACACAACTGATGTTTGCTGAACATTCATTGGGGAACTGAGCCTACCTGGATGGAAGAACCGACAGATGAAAGAGAAAGGCTGCTGAGTCAAATGCACGAGGGTCGGCATGTGAAACTAAGAGCAGAGCACACGCCCAGCCCCATAAATCTCATTGATGTGAGATGGCAATGAAGCCTAAACCTTCAGAGCAAGATCCACTCCGAAATAACCAACAACAAAATCACCTACCATTCCAAAAAGGAGGCAGAATGGAGCCAACCCGGGAGGGAGGTGGGCACAGTAGCATATTATGCAATGCAACAGGTGACACATGAAGACAGGAGCCTGCCTAGCAACCGAAGCATGTTCTCTATGTGCATAAACACTTACCTACTTGGCAGAAGAGCATCAGAAACACAGTACCAGCTATGGACAGTCGAGATATACCTTTCCCCAGCTAGAGGTCGTGGGCAAGCAGGACGTAAGGACGCCTGTGTAAAGCTGGAGACACAGCTCAGGCAGTGTATGCATGCCATGAAAGCATGAGGATTTGATTCCCTCCTACATACACATTTTTAAAAAGTCAAGCACAGTGGCACTCGAACGCAATCCCAGCAATGGGGAGATTGAGAGGTGGCTGGGGCTTGACACCAGACAGCCCAGTCTAATCAGANAGCCCAAGGTCCCAATGAAAGACCTCTAAATAAATAAATAAATAAATAAATAAATAAATAAATAAATAACATGGATTGCTCCTGAGAAACAATGTGGGCTGACCTGTGGCATCCATACACATGTGCACAGATGTGCACCCACACACTGGAGCCAACACAGCAATACGCCTACAGGCGTAGATATGTAAATTTCACACCTACATAAAACATTCAGCAAAGGCAACAGAATAAGTCCCCATGATGCCTCAGAAGCATGAAATCATGAACTATGAGCACTCTGTGGCCAATCTAAGCCAGCCTTTGCCTGGGGAAACAAAAGGTGTGGGGTCCCAAGGCACTAACAGTATTTCCTTTCCCTTTCTGCTCTCTGAGGAATCGCTTCCTCTGTCAACATGACTCAAAGAACATAACCCACACATGGTTCACTCTAAAGGCCTTCCAGCTCTGCTCAGCAGGCTTTGTGAGTCAGAAACAGCATGAACAAGATGGCCTCCATCATGCCATCTGCTTACGTGAGGCACGGACACTCTTGTATTGATGTAGCTTGCTGGCATCTTCTCTCCATCTTTCCCGTGTCTTATGTTGGAGAGCTGCCTCTGAGGGCTGTTGAAAGAGCCCACCACACACTTCCAGAAAACACCCACTTTACCCCCACACTGCTTAGATTGGCTGTACACGCAGAGATTAAGTCAATATTTGCCTTTAGGGAGACCTTCTGCAGACTGGTCTCACCGCAAACTAGGTCAGTCTGGCAAGGCAACAAGGCCAGGTGGCCAAGCCTCAGCTGCTCAGGCCCCTCCCCTCCTACTCACCTCTGCCTCAGCTTCCCCATTAGTCACCACTTTCTGTTTTTTTCTCGCCTGTGGTAAAAGTAACTTCCCCTTGGAGTGTCTGAGTCTGTATGTGATGTCACCCACATTCCTTGGCATGTCATGGGAGGAATTCCAACACTGCAGCAGAATGGGATTGCGAGTGATTCCCCAATCTTGTGTCTGTGGAACTTCAACCAGATGAATCAGGTCCACTGCTCAATGGGACACAGGAGAAAACCCGTCCCGGCAGGAAGCTGTGCTGGAAGCCCTGAGACAGTTCCTTCGGCCTCCTGCTTCTTCTTCAGCAGCTCGAGGGTGCAGACAATGCAGGATACTGGTAGGACTGTCAGGACAGTCGGGTGAGGCTCTGGGTGTGAAGACAGCATCTGAGCGGGCACATCACCCAGGAACAAGCTGTTGCCAAGAACTGGGCCATGTGTGCACTAGAAACCTAGAAGCTGGTTACTCTTCAAGGCACAGAAGTAACACGTTCTCAAAAAAGATAGGTTCGAAGGCGGCTTAGGGCCGCAGCGCCCTCACATCCAAGAGAACTGGATCGTTGACAGAAAGGGCATATAAATGGAGAAAAGATGTGGATGTAGAAAGTAATGAAAACCAGCTTATCTTTGTTGTGGCCTCATTAGCCAGTTAGCAGCCTACTCGGGTGCTTTGCTCGTGTGGCTCACAAGTTATCTCTTTCTTGATGCTTTGTTAATTTTTAACTATCTGCATATTAGCCTCATTTAGGGAAACACCTGCACCAAGTCTGAAATTTTTTTATTTTTATTTTTTTATTTTTTTGCTTTGTTTTATGAGATGGGATTAATCAGCAGTTTTTGGTGTTAATGTCTTTCATTTCTCTTCTCCCCTTTGTTCAGTGTTCAATAGTTATTTCGGAAGAAAAACTACTGCAATGCAGGGAATTTTTCTAGACAAGATTGCATGCGGATGGGAAGGGACTTGGTAGCCAGTCTTGCATTTTCAACTATTTAGAAGATTTTGGAGTACAAGAGAATGTTCTATAGTTCTTCTCGAAGGAACAGAAACAAACAGCAGCCCAGATGTGGTGGGACAAGACAGTGCAGAGGTTCCACCATCTTGTATTCTTGCTGAGTCAGCTTCCAGGTTTAATTAGAACCCGATCTCTCTGATAGGGAATCCCATGGGAAACGACCTAGCTTTATTCTAGGAACCACAGGCTGGGATCTCCCAGCTAACAGTCTTTGTTAAAACTGCTTGTTTGTGCCGACCATTGACAGGTAGCTAACCCTTTAACTGCCGGTCTGTGCAAAACTCCTTCCTGGCTAACCGCTTAGCTTCTGTTAAAACCGTCTTGCTTCAAACAGTGTACTCTGTGAAGCTTACCTTGAGCAGTTGCTGAGAAAGATGCCTGGAAGACATCTCTGCTCCTGAAAACCCTGTGTTCTGGATACTTGGGGCCACTCCTACACAGAAACACTCGGGTGTGATCCAAGCTGGCTGCAATAAAGACTTTTGAGACCCACACTGTGACTGCGTGGTCATCTCTGGTGAGCTTCTCTTAACTCAAGAGAAAAGGTTAGGACATTTAAAAGACCTCTGTGGACGTTCCATAGTGGAATACAACAGCCAGAGAGCTGGGAAAGGTGTGACAACCCTCTGAACAATAGCTTCCTGTCCCTAACGTGATGGCTAACTTTATGTTTTAAATCTGTGCTTGAGAGATCTATAAAAACAAACCCCCTCTAATTGTAAGCCCCACTTGCCCAAGGACAGATAACTTCCTAGAATTCTGGTGGCTGTTGTTTAAGAACAAGCTTGGTTGCCCCAACTGCACAGGATGTGTGCAGGAGGTTTACGGGCAGGAAGTACGTCAGCATGTATGCTTGGCTCTGATTGGACAAAGGCAGGAAGTACAAAGTCTTGTGGGTTGTGCCTTTACAAGCCCACCACCAGCACTACCACCACCAATGTAATTCAGCTGAGCTTGAGTCTTGGGTATGGATCTGGCCAGTATCCATGGTCCTGGCCAAAATTTAGAAAAGCTTGCTTCAAACTTGGCTTAAAAATTGTAGTGGTGGTCTTACTCTCGCCTCATGAGGTTATTTTCTGGAGGCCACAGAGAGATCAGACCATCCACCCAAATTCTAAAGCTGGACCTTCACGGCTGAATGGCCATCTTAGGAGGTGGGCACCTCGAGAAGTCCCAAGGCTCTGAGTTGTGCTTTTGGTTTCAAGAGCTATCAGAGTGAACTGCCGTGTGAGAAAAGCAGCAAGCATCTTCAAAGAGGCCTCCCCAGGTAAGTCGTCATCATTTTCTGCGACATCTGGTTCTGTTGGGATGTCAATCTGGGATGAGGAAGGTCTAATGAGATCCAATATACTTCTTCCATCCAGGACATAGAGGGACATGGCACCAACAACATGGGCTTCTTGCCTTTGGTTTCACGGTGACTGTCTCTGTCTCTTGTACTTTCTGTGTTCAGTGTTTATTGGTTTTGGTTTTGTTGTCTCCACCGGCTGTTACTAGTCCCTCTTCCTGTCTCAGAACTCTGGATGCCCATGATTTGCTCTGCTTCCTCTCCGCCTTCTCTATACATTCTGCTTCCTACAGATTCTCCAGCAACAATCTAGTTTTTCATGGTCCAATCAGGCTTGCAATACACTGGAGGAATGGAGGAAATGGACTGATAATTTTAACAAAAACAAACATTTTTGCTAGACCCGGTGGTTGGCGCGCACCTTTAATCCCAGCACTCGGCAGGCAGAGACAGGCAGATCTCTGAATTGGAGGCCAGCCTGGTCTACAGAGTGAGTTCCAGGATAGCCAAGGCTACACAGAGAAACCGTGTCTGAGGAGCTGGGTTAAGTAAGCATTTGAGAAAAGGCCTGTTAAAAACAAGAACCTGTTCTCATCAAAGGTTGTCAATGACAGATGCCTGGTCATAGGGAAGGTTGGAGTGGATGTTGTCTAACAATCTGGTGATCATTTTACTACTCTGTGGAGCCAGCCTTCCTGATTCCTCCAAATCCTGAGTTCTGTCTCTCAGTGAATAGAACTGAGATCTTTTGAAAGAGATCCAATGTACTTTGCATCATCCAGCAATAGAATCTATCCTATGCTTATTACAAATCCTTCCTCCTCCGGCCCTTGGCCTGAGCTTTATTTACCTATCAGCCAACAGAGCTCATGCTTATGTAAAGGTCGCAGGTGCTTTATAGCTTGGCTAAAGAGTTTCTGTGTAGCTATGTAGTTTCTGTGTAGCTCTGCCCAAAGCTTTGTTGTGACGATTGTTCTTCTTCCAAACTTTTTCTGTGTTTATGTATGTAAGAAAAATAAACCCTGAGGTCACACTCGGGATGTTTTGACCCAGTGCTCAAAAAGGTGGTGCTGATTCTCAAGTTTCATTCTTCACCTCTTGTGGCTCATTTCCCCGTAGGCCCATGAGGCTTACAGCAGGGTGCAGCAGGGGTTGGGGGGGGAGAGAGCCCCCTACAAAACAAGGAGTCTGTTCTTTCAAAAAATAAACACTGACAAACTTTTAGCCAAACTAACCAAAGAGTGAGAAGACCAAAATGAATAAAACTTAGAGATGAAACGGGAGATATTATAATCATATCAGTAAAATTCAAGAATCAGTGGAACATACCTAGACTATGTGTTATAAATCAGGGTTTCTCCCAGCATGCCCTCAGGGACTCAGCACCAGCAGTTACGTCATCACCCACCATTGCCAGGTCTAGCACACGTCCACTGTCGCAAGGTGCATATTTCCCCTATGCAATATGCACTTGCTCTCTGTCCCTCTCTCTCTGTCTCTCTGTCTCTCTCTCTGTCTCTCTCTGTCTCTCTCTCTGTCTCTCTCTGTGTGTGTCTCTCTCTATCTCTCACTGTCTCTCTCTCTCTGTGTGTCTCTCTCTGTCTCTCTCTCTGTTTCTCTCTCTCTCTCTCTCTCTCTCTCTCTCTCTCTCTCTCTCTCTCATGTGCCCACTCTGAGAAAACCTTTCACTCCCTCCTCCCCCAATGCCTGCAATAAATCTCTCAAGTGAGCTCTATCACATAGTGTGATCTATGCAGTATGCCTTGGCCCAGACCTGCCAAGGTACCTTCTGCCACTTAATACTAACACTATTCCTGACTATTTACCCAAAGGACCCCAAGGCAACCTATTCCAGACATTTGGACATAATAACTTCAGTGTTATTTTCAACAGTCAAGCTATGGAACCAGCCTAGGTGTGTGTGAGGGAAATATGCACACAGTGGAAGTTTTAAAAACATTATTATTATTATTATTATTATTATTATTATTATTATTTATTGTGTGTGCACACATGTGTGTGTGCATGCATGTGTGTATGTGTGTGCGTGTTTGTAGGACAGATTACACCTCTATGAAGTTGACTCATTCTTCACCATAGGTTTCAGGGATCAAACGCAGGTCATGAGATCTGAATCGTTAAGTACTTACTTACCCAGTAAGCTATATCACTGACCCCACAATGGAATATTTTCAGCTATAAAGAACGAAAGTTATGTCATTTGCAAAAAAAAAAAAAAAAAAAAAAACGGAAACAGAGACGATCATATTATATTAATTAAGGCAGATTGAGGAAAGCACACAAATATTGCATGTTTTCTCTCACGTGTGCTTCATGGACTCCATACAGAAACATAAAGTCACACATGTCGGTATGACACGGAAATAAAAATGGAATTTTCTAGGGGAACAAAGTAGATTAAAAATCAGGAGCAGGGAATAGATTAAGGCCCACCACACAGTCCTAATGGAAATGTCCTTATGTACTCCACTACCATATTCAACGGATGCACACCATTGGAGATAAAAAATAAAATATTTAAAAATTATCCAGAAAGACCCTTCTGCTTTTTACATCACTACCATTAAATGACTGATCTCAGTGAATGTTTGGTTTTAAGATTACAAGGGGCCTTAGAGAGAGAGTAGCGACTCTACAGAAAAGAGACTGCCTCTGGGGTGTCATTAAATATTACCAACAGGGCATTCTGGAATCCTTAAGCTGCACTCTTCGTCCTTCTTCTCCTGGCCACAGAAACACATTCTCAGAAATTCTGACAGTCAGCCACATGCTAGAGACAGAGGTCTGAGAAAAACCATGGATGTAATCGAACTTCTAGCTTTAGAGACAAAGACTGTCAAAGCTGGGAAAGCCTACACCATCACCACACCTGTTACTCCCTTTCCAAACTGTGACCCAGGACCCATTCACAGAACTGTACCACATTGCCAGGTGCCACGCCCACTCTAGTAGTGACTCACAACAGGTCTGAAAACCTGGATGAGTCCTGAGGAAAAAGAGTCTCAAGGAGACTCAGCCTCCTGGAGTCCTGGCATTTCCAATTATCTATATACACGAACCCTATCCGCATGTTAGTAATGCCTTTAAAGATTGAATTTTTACCATAGGTGAAGTTTCCACCAGTGTTCCAAAGTCCTAAAAAATTCCTTGAAGCCAGGAGCTCAGAATTCAGTGAGAAAGTTACCTATTCATTAACATTTTAATTCACTTAGACCGGTGAAACCGATTAAGCATCACAAAGAACAGAGCCAAGCTCAGGGCAATGCTTAGCTTAGCTGTACTTTTGGAATCTTCATTTCATCCAAGTTACTTTCATATGCAAGTATTTACCAAGGCCTAGGAAATAGTGGGTTGTGGTATTGCATTAGAGCAGAACCGCCCAAAACAGGTTTTTCCGCTAGGCCTAAAGGAACAGCATAATCAAGGATTTACTGGAGAACCCCTGGTGGTGGGATTTAACTATTGACTAGCCTTGCACCTGGCTTCCTCCTCAAGCAGCCTGGTCCCACCCCCTGGTCTTTTCATGTATTCAATCCTTTGTCTTGTCAGTGGTATTCCATACAAACAGTACAGTTGAGTATGAATGGCTGCCTAGAACCTCTGTCAGGACTGAAGATGTGACTCAGTGATAGAACACAGACTTAGCACAGACAAACCATGGGTTCGATCCCTAGAACCAACCAGACAAACACAAAACAAAGCCAAAAAGCCACTTATCAGTAAGTGGCATAAGAACCACTGAGTCACAGCCACAACTTACAGTAGTCTCAGCTGGTTTGATGTGTTGGGCTCTAAGTTTACTCGAGCCATTGTTTGGTACTTGGGTAAAATCTGTGATCACCATTTCAAAAATCACAACATCATAGAGGCAGGAGGAAAGGGATGGGGGGTTGTAGAGAGGAACCTGTAAATAAATAAAATAACCAATAAAAAATAATCAGAAAAAATCACATCATGTAGTCATTTCCTTAAAAACATGAAGCCATACTTGAAATGTAATGACCAATTTTACAGAAATAAGTGACGATGAAGGAAGTCTCTGACCTAAAAAGAGAAATAATATACTAACTAGCAAACTCTGAAGGAAAAAAAAAAAAAATTCCTGGTGTTCAGGAATATTACAACAAACAAGAAGCCTGCATTCCAACTGGACACGGATAGAGCTGTGAATTAATCTCAGGTATTAATTACGTGGAACTCTAAAAATCTCCAGAAGTGGGAGGCACACAATTATCCCTGTGCACATAAGGAAACGTTTATTGAGCTATCTGTCATACTGATTTTATATTACTGCATTGGCTTCAACCAGCTGAATACAGAGAGCCAATAAAGTAGGGTTTACAGTATTATCGTAGGACACTTAACAAGTATATTAAGCCAAGAGCTCTGTGGTGGTTTGAATAGGAATGGTCCCCAAAGACTCCTGTGTTTGAATGCTTATCCCTAGGGAGTGGCACTGTTAGGAGGTGTGGCCTTGTTAAAGTGTGTCAATGCAGAGCAGGACTTTGAAGTCTTGTGTATGCTCAAGCTATACCCAGCATGGTACACAGTCTCTCCCTGATTCCTTTAGATTAAGATGTTGAACTCTCAGCATATCCAGCACCACGTCTGCCTGCACGCCTCTGTGCTTCCCACCATGATGATAATGGACTGAACCTTTGAAACTGTAAGCCAGCCCCAATGAAATGTTTTCCTCTATAAGCGTTGCTTTGGTCATGGTGTCTCTTCACAGCAATAAAACTCTAAGACAAGCTCCTTCCAGGGACCCCCAAACAGAACACCAAGGAAAGAAGTGAGAAGAGAAACAGGGAATCCTGACCACACCACAGCCTTCAAGGAGCTTGCCTGAGATTGATCACAGCACAAGATAGCTTCCTAAGTAGCCAGCATAGAGACATCAGAGACGTAAAGACAGAACGTGAGGAAAGAAAGGTGATTCAGTGGCTACCCTTGGGAAATTTCAGACAACTAATGTAAAGCCTGACAGACCAAGAATTATCAAATACCTGTGTACCTTGTCTGATTCAGGGTTCTATTGCTGCAAAGAGACACCATGACCAGGGCAACTCTCACAAAGGCAAACACTGAATGGGGTTATGGTTCAGAAGGTGAGTCGATTGTCATCATGGTGGGAGGCATGGCAGCGTGCGGGCAGACGTGATGCTGAAGGAGGAGCCAAGGAGATAGACACTGGACCTGGCTTGAGCATTAGAAACTTCAAAGGCCACCACCAGTGACACAATTCCCCCAACAAGGCCACAATTCCTAATAGTGCCACTCCCTCTGAGCCTTTGAGAGCATTTTCATTCAAACCACCACACTTGTCATCCAACAATTTCATAGAATTTGTTTCACATTTCCCTTTTGTTTAAGTCCATTTATAAAGTAATGGATTTCACGTGACATCACTATACCTTGCTCATATTTGTGCCCACCGCCCTTTCCAGTCCTTTTGCAAGTGCCCTTCTCCAACAAACACTCTGCCTCCTACTTTTGTTACACAAATACTTAGATATTAATCCTACAAATGAGGGAAAATGTGATATTCTGTTTTATCCCTACTAATGTCAAAGACGGCCCTTATAAACCACACAGATTATAGTTCTAATAAGCAACACTAAAGCGTATATGTTTAAAGCTTCTTGTTTTAGTGATTTATATTTTGGAAAAATATTTTAAAAAATTTTTTTAAACTTCTACAAAATTAACATTGCTTCCTAAAAACCCATCATGTCATTTTACTAAGTAGAAACACATATAGGAAATATGGTTAGTATTGATTTGTCCTGCACATCAATGCAATGGGTATGCAAAATAAATTAACTGCATGTGAATCCTGATTTTTTTTTTCCTAAGATGCTGAATACTCCCTTGATAGCTTCATGGTACATTTTATAAAGGAACATAATGTATTAAGGTTTTCATATCGCTGAGCTCATCAGCTCCATTCAAGTGAACATACATGAAGATAAAATACAGCCATTGTACACAATCGGCCACTCAAGGCTCACTGCTTTCACACTCCTCATACAAAATAGCCATATTCCTTGTGATATCTCTAAAGTAGGTAAGTGGTGGCTGTACATGAGTTATCAGACGTTTTGTCCATGTGCCTGTGGTACACTTGTGTGTATTCACATGTATGTGTACACTGTGAGCGTGAACATGCACATATATGCGTGCATGTAGAGGCCTGATGCTTGAGCTATATTTATTTATTTATATATATATATATATATATATTTATTTATACTATATTTACCAAGGTAATATCTCTCAATAAACCCAGAGCACACAGCCCAGGAGACTCCCTGCCTCTTATTCTCGAGTGTCAGGATTACAGGTGGCCACAATGCCTGCCCAACTTTTCCACAGAACTAAGCCAGCAGTTCTCAGCCTATGGGCTAAGACCTCTTTGGGGTCACATATCAGATAGCCTGTATAACAGATATTTACACTACAATTCATAACAATAGCAAAGTTACAGCTATGAAGTAGCAACAAAAATAATTTTATGGTTGGGGGTCACCACCACATGAGGAGCGATTTTCAAAAGTCGAAGCCTTAGGACAATTGAGAACCACTGCGCCATCTCCAGCTCAAGTTAGCATATACTTAGGCTAAAATGCCGATAACCAGTGTTTATTATTCATAATGATCTATCACTAGAAACCAGTACCTCCGAGGTTCTTTAGAAAAGGCCCATGTTTTCACAGTCAACAGTCAGGATTTTATTTGGCTTGTCGGTCTATCGGTACAGGACACTTAACACTTTGGAAACAGCTATGGTGGAAAACTAACTTGTTCCTCCTTGGAAAGAGTGGCGCAGAGAATTTATCAGGAACATTGTATTTAAATCATTATTATTATTCCCAACCCCAATCGGTAGCAGATCCTCAATGTGGTAAGAGCCTAGTAGTCAAAATTCACAAATACTTACAACGAAACAACAAAAAGAAGAAGAAAATTTAAAGTTGCAGAAGAAGTGAATAGATTCTTGTCAAAAAAAAAAAAAAAATGTTACAGAAACATGGAAAACATCCAACATGAGTAAGCACTAGGAAACTACAGGACACAACCACAGTGGTACTTCATACTTGTGAGACTAGGGACAAGTTTTTTAATGGAAAAATAAGTGTTGGTGAGGCTGTTGGGAAACTGGATCCATACATCACTGGTGGGCCATAAAATAACTCAGCCACTGTGGAAACTCCTCAGTGGTTAAACACAGAGTTACCATGGGACCTAGCAATTATATTCTTCAGTACACACTCAAAACTATGGGAAACAGTATTCTAGACAGTAACAGTGCCTGGGTAGCCAAAAGGTGGAAGCAATCTCAACATTCATTCAACATTCATTTTTGATATACAAAATAGGATCTTGTCTATAAAAGGCCATGGAAATATTCTATCCTATAATTTTTGAAAGCCAGCTGTGATGATTTGTATATGTTCAGCCCAGGGAGTGGCCCTATTAGAAGGTGTGGCCTTGTTGGAGTAGGTGTGTCACTGTGGACGTGGGCTTTAAGACCCTCATCCTAGCTGCGTGGAAGTCAGTATTCTGCTAGCAGCCTTCAGATGAAGATAAAGAACTCTCAGCTCCTCCCGCACCATACCTGCCTGGATGCTGCCCTGCTCCCACCTTGATGATAATGGACTGAACTTCTGAACCTGCAAGCCAGCCCAATTAAATGTTGTCCTTATAAGAGTTGCCTTGGTCATGGTGTCTGTTCACAGCAGTAAAATCCTAACTAAGATGCCAGCTATGGGATATTAGCAAGCTCTTAAAAGAAATCATGTATATGCTGTGATATGGATTAGCCTAGTAAACATTATGCCAGGTAAAAAGGACCAACCACAAAAGACTACATATTATATAATTCAATTTCTAAGAAAAGGGCCAACAGATAAATGAAGGCCAGTGGTTGCTTGGGGCCAGAATAATAGGGTCCCATGACCACGGTGGTGATAAAGAAAGGCTAGGCATTCTTCCTTGTGGTGATGAAAATATTCATAAAGTAGTTGTGGTGACTAGGCATAGTTAAAGAATACAGAAAATGGTTAGCTGAAACTGAAAACTGTTAACGATTTTAAAAGTCTTTTAATGGGTGAATTCTAAGATTCATGAATCATATCTCAGTAAGTGTCAAAAACTGAAGCAGACATCATTTGGAACTGTCCTGCCAAACAGTGGCTGAATTTTGCTGACGTTTGCAAGTAAGAATTCCCAAGAATGTTACTCATTCTACCTAATCTCTAATAAACAAAAGGGTCTCTGTCACTGTTGGCCTAGAGATGAATTTCTATAACACAAGACAAAATTTGTGGTCACTGCTTAAAAAAAAAAAAAAAAAAAAAGAGCAACAATTCATAATTCTAAGGGCTGCAATTCATCCAGTGAGGTGTCCTTTCGCTGTCTATCACCAGATCCCATCTGTACAGCTGCAGAGAAAACTGTTTCCTCTGGGCAAGTACCCCTCTGTCAGGCAACAGATACTGTTTCTCTCCCGAAATAAATAAATAAATAAATAAATAAATAAATAAATAAATAATAAATAAATAAATAAATAAATGGCTCGGCTACTTCATTTCTACTTTCTCCTCAACAAAACCAACTAGTGTCTCAGGCCTAGATGGATGTCAGGCAATGTGAAGAAAGGCAGTGTCTAGAGAATCCATATTTATGTGAGTTTTGAAACAATTCAGACTGAGACTAGCCTACATTAAAAACAGTTTAACCAGGCAGAATGCGACCCACCATCCACGCACGCTCTGTGTTTACAGAGCAGGCTGCCACAGTTGGGTGCCTTTTCCTGTCTTCCTTCTAATACAGTGCTTCTGTGTCCCCAACCCACCCTCCGAGACGAGTGTGCCACTATAAACAAGAATCTCATTTTTCCATGTCGACAATTTCTATTGATAACCTCATATTTTATGCATTCGTTCCCAGTTGACTGTGTGCAGGCAGCCTCAAGTACGGTATTTAAGCCATGTGTGATATGCAGAAGAGAGACAGAAGTTGGTTTGGAAGGCTTAGAGAAACTGTTTCTGTAACTGATCTGGACCTCTATTTTCACATCTTCCTTTAAATTTATTTTAAAAGTGAGGAACCTCAAAATTCAGTAAAATTAAATTGCATCTTTTTTTCTTCCTGACTCCAAATTCCCAGGCTCGTATATAATACATGTAGAAATTGGCAATTCTGAGAAAAAGCATTATGTCTCTATTTAAAATGCTATAAATTAGGAAGGGGAAGGAAAGCCTATCTCTACTGAAGATCAATCCAACAAATTTAGCTCTCATAAAGGCTAAATCACATCTCTCAGGCTTGATGATAAATCTTTAGCGTCTGCCAGTTACACAAGATCGGTAGTGAACCATCTGGCTCATTCTGTTTATATCAATCTAAATAATGTGCGTCCAAGTTTTTGATATTTCCACAGCTCAAAAGTAACGAAACTACCGCCAAACAGGACTGCAGCACATCCTGATTCCGAGGTGGGGGTGGGGTGGGGGAAGAGGGTCATTTTTTATTTTCTATAGCAAATCTAAGTTTAAATGCAGAAGTGGGATGATCTGGGTATGGTGGCCCAGGACTTTCATCCCAGCACTCAGGGGACAGAGGCGGGTGGATCTCTGGGAGTTCAAGGCCAGCCTGGTTTACATAATGAGTTCCAGGACAGCCTGAGCTACAAAGTGAGACCCCCCCATCTCAAAAGAGAAAGGAGAAAAAAAAAAGAGTTTCAGTTGTCAACAAAGTGAAACTTCATCTCAAAAAAGAAAGGAGAAAAAAAAAAGAAAGGAGAAAAAAAAAAAGAAAGAATTTCAGTTGCCAAGGTCACACAATGGTAAAAGGCATTTGCTGCACAGCCCTGGAAATCTGAGTTCGATCCCAAAAACCGTATCAAGGCAAAAGGATTGACTTACAGATGTTCTCTGGTCTCCATGGCAACCCCCCACACACACAGACACACACAGACACACACAGACACACACACACACACACACACACGCAAGCACACACACCCACGCACACCCACATACACACTCATACACACACACACGCGCACACACACACTTTAAAAAAATATTATTTCACTGAGTTGGAAAACTTGTGAGCTCTCATCCTTTAAGTACAGCATTTGCTATACTTTACCCCACTGCCTAATTTCCCTCCCTCAACTTCTTCCTCTTTCAAATTTATTGCAGCAGAAAATTCACTTTAGAAGAACTAGACTAGACAACTTGTGGACTGGGAGAAGCCCAGAAAGGAACCTAGCATAATCACCATCAGAGAGGCCCCATCCAGCAACTGATGGAAACAGATGCAGAGACCCACAGCCAGGCATTGGGTGGAGTTCAGGGAATCCTGCTGAAGAAGGGATGGAAGGATTGTAGGATCCAGAAGTGTCAAGGACATCACAAGAAAACCCACAGGATCAGCCAACCTGGACTCAAGGGAGCTCACTGAGTCTGAGCGGATGATCAGGGACCCTGCATGGGTCTAGCCTAGGCCCTCTGTGCATGTGTTATAGTTGTGTAGCTTGGTGGTTTTGTGGGACAGAGGGAGCAGGAGCTGTTTCTGAAACTTTGGCCTGTTTGGGGGGCCCTTGTCCTCCTACTGAGTTGTCTTATCTACTCTTAATATGGGAGATGTGCCTAGTCTTATTGCAACTTGATATGCAATATCTGGTTGGTTTCCCTGGGAGGCCTGCCCTTTTCCAAAGGGAAATGGAGGAGGAATGGGTGGTGATAGGGGAGGGACTTGGAGGAGAGGCGGGAGGGGAAATTGCAGTCAGGCTGTAATATATGAGAGAATAAATTACTAAAAAAAAAAAAAAAAAAAGTAATATATGAGAGAATAAATTACTAAAAAAAAAAAAAAAAAAGGAGGAAGAAGAGGAGGAGGACGTGGAGGAGAGCAGCAGCAGCAACAGCAGCAGCAACAACGACAGCAGCAGCAGCAACAACAGCAACAACAACAGCAACAGCAGCAGCAACAGCAACAACAGCAGCAGCAGCAACAACAACAGCAACAGCAACAACAGCAGCAGCAACAACAGCAGCAGCAACAACAACAACAACAAAGCACCCATCTACTTCCTGAACTGGCTGGAAGAAAGAATCCATTGACCCTGATTCCTCACTGCACTGAGGGGAAAGCACCCTGTCTCCTGTCTCTTCCATCCCCACACCCTGCTTTCTGGCTGCCCCACTTTGCCTCCCCACCTCCATGCCTCTCATAATCGCAAGAAGTCTAAAGTCAGGTGAGCTGGCAGCTGCTAACTGCCTGTCTCCACCTCCACTCTGAAACAATGGGCCGTAAGGCATAGAGCAATTGAACTTACAGTCACTTGAAATTAAAAATGAAACCATGGTTATGACCTTGAAACATCTTTATAAATCTGTTCCCCGTTCCACATCCCTTCCTATCAAATAACCTCAATGGCTCCTGAAGGCAATGGTTTACTGCAGAACAATAGGTTTCCAGGCTTCAGCCAGCCATGGCAAGATCACCTGAAGTCTTGCTAAAGGGCAGCTTGCTGTGCCCGGGCCCAGGTTCATTCAGGAGGTCTAAGAGTCCTGAGAATCTGAATATGTAACGAATCCCTAGGGATGCTGGTGTTGCAGGTCCAATGACCCACACTTAGAACCAGAAGCCTAGGCATGGAACAGTTAGGGAAAGACCCAAGAGCCACAGCTCCACTATCCCTTACCTCTCGCCGTTGTGCTACCAGTGAGGGTCCAGTTTTGATCAGAGGTGGCATGGCTGCCATTAATGGTATCACGGCATGAACGCGAGACGTTCCCCCAAAAGCTCACATGTTTTAACATCTCCAGCTGAGGATGCTGTTTGGGGAGGTTGTAGAACTCTTGGACTTGAGGGCTAGCTGGCAAATTCAAGCGCCACGGGGGGTGGGGGGGGTCTTTGAGGAGTGATAGCCAAGCCTTCCTTCAGGTTCCCAAACACCTGATGGGCCCCCACCCCAACCAACTGAAACCGTGAACTAAAATCAAGTCCCCCCACCCTCCATGGCTTGTGTCGAATAATCTGTTGCAGTGATAAGAAACGCAGGTGAACATAAATAGGCAAGAGTCGGAGCAGACCGGTTGCTTCAAGTCTTCCCTTCTCGGCAGGCCTCACAAGAAACTCCCAGTTAAAGAATCAAGAAAGGGGAAGTAGATTGTGTGCACAGATCTGAAGATCACTTAGCCAGTCCACTGGTGAGATCCCTCCAGCTCCTCTTTCCGTATTAAGCTGCCCTGGGTGCTTTTCGCTGGGCACTGGAATCAGACAGCCCTGGAGGTAGCTCCCGTTTTCCTTCTGTATGCCCTGCATAAGCAGCCTTCTGTATGCCCTTCCCGGGTCATCGGCTTTCTGTCAAGTGTTACTTTGGCTCACAGTTTTGGAACTATTGATCCACGACTGACTGTTGCCCGTCGCATTGGGCCTGTGGTGACCTAGCATATCATACAGGCAGAGGAAGAGACCCTCGCTCACCGACCCTCGCCAGTGACCTGACCTAAAACATCCCCATTAGGCCCCGACTCTTAACGTTTCCACTACCTTTCAGTAGCACAGAGTCAAGGATGAATAGAAAGTTTCACTTGTCGAGAGGCTTCCGATGGCCATTCCAGATCCAATACCCCATTACTTTTTACCCTTCCATCTTCCTATATAAAACTGGGACAACCAACAGAAGCTAGGAATCATGCCATCAAGGAATTAGCTTTCATACCCATGCATGTACACTGACGGGCACAGTTAATGTTCACTGTCATCAGGAATACCTGTGACATTTTACTTTTCTCCCATGAGCACATTCAACACATTATATACTACTCTACATACCTGGTAAAATAGGTGCAGTCATTAACCTAAGCAATAGTGGTCAAGTAACTCTCAGACAGGAAAAGTGTAAGATGGCCCAAATATTAAAAGTATATTCTGTAAAGAACATGTTTAATATATTATTTTGATCTAGAAATATTGGACATTTATGTTTGAGAAAAATAGGATTTTTAACTAGCAATATATTCTGTGTGGTTATGGTCTAAAACATAGAGGAGAATCACTGGCAGGCAAGTCTGCAAATAGCTTGCTTGGGCTGATATAATTAAGGACCTATTTTAGACCACTCTAAAGACCACCTTCCCTGAAAAACATTATTGTCTGTATGTGACCAAACGACAAGGAAGAGACCTGCAGGGGTCTCCTGTTTTCAGTTCACAAAGATGCCATGTCTAACCCACCTCGCACATCCATCAGAAAAGCAATGGCCAGTTAGTAAAGACAACGGCAGTCCTCAGTGCCCCATCTCTGCCTGCCAGCTCTCTCTTCCACCAGCTGACTCCTCAGTGCCCCATCTCTGCCTGCCAGCTCTCTCTTCCACCAGCTGATCCCATATTCATCAGGTCTTGCCTAATAAAACAGAGAATGGGCAGGTGACTACCAAAGACACTGAACTTTCCCAATTCTATCCTTCAAAAGCCCTCGCTCCTCCCCACGCCTGTGTTTCCCTTTTCACATAAAGGGTAAAAGAACCACAAAAAAAAAAAAAAAAAAAAAAAAAACAGTTAAGAGCTCCTAATTACACCACAAAGAGCCCAAGCTGTAAAGTTCAAGCAACATGCTCAAAGGAAAGCACTCTTAGGATAGAGTGGGTCTTCCAGCCTCATCCAGCATAGTTTCCTCCATACAGCAGACCTCCACACTTCACTTAAAAGGAACTTTTGGTGATAGGTGACACCCAGATTCTTTGGAAGACCAGCCCTGAGCTTCCTCACTTCCCAGTACTAGTGGGCACTAGATCCTGATAGTGAAGGTGACGTTACAAGGAGCAAGAGCAGGTGTCTGAAAGCAGAGAAGGAAGCCTCAAGACGCAGAAGGCAGAACGGCAGAGAATGAAGAGGTTACGCTCACCAATAAAAAGGGCCTATTAACCCAAAAGCCACATGCTAAGAATTGCGCTTCGGAAATTTAACCGAGACAATTATTTTTTCTTTAATCTTCCATAGCAGTTCTTGTGAAATCACAGTGCCCCCAATGTTTTTTTACTGAAGTGAAATTTTAACTTTTAAAAATCTGAGCTTCTGTCCCAGGAAGCAATGCAATTTTATCAGTTTACACTACTCCCAAACACCCTTTGTTGGTGTGGTTGTGTGGTTTTTGTGGTTGTCTTGTTTTTTTTCTTCCAAACAGGCCTGCTGTTACAAGACCTGCGACTTCTGTGGGGAAAGGGACCTTTGTGGTAACTGTAGGAGTCGCCAGTTGGGCAGGTCATTTAGCCCATTCTGGTCCCAGCACTTTGGTGAAGTTTCCACCTGAAATGATTCCGGGCCTGCAGATGACCACTGGAGGTTCTTCCACTCAAGATTTACCACCTCAGAGACAACCCCCGCACGACCTCTCCTGGCCACAGAAGTCAAGGAATTTACATCCTCCCTTAGCCAAGGCACATGAGCCAGCATCAGCCCTGGGACCTGAGCGAGTGCTGGCCAAGCCTTGGCACTCAGAATCATGGAGCAGCGAGGTCACACCTCACTGAAATCTGTTTTCTTGAGTTCCATCCTCTTCCACGAACCAAAAAAAAAAAAAAAAAAATCAAATTTAAAAGGAATACATTGAAGTATTAGAACAAAAATAAAGATCTTATCCTCCTTGTCTAGCCACTCCGAAGCCAGGGATCTACATAGAAACCCTGAACCAAAAAAAAAAAAAAAAAAAGTTGACTTGAGACACACACACGGGGCGAAAGTTCGACAGGTCACAGAAGGCAGCACAGCTGACTGGCACCTAGGAACAGCCCCAATTTCTCCCCCACTCACGCTGCAGTCCGCGAGGTGCGCAGGTGCTGCCAAGGAACAAACCAACCTAGGGAAAGACTGGAATCACCTGGGCCAACTCACAAACGTGGAACCCACTGGATAGAATATCTAAAAGTGGCTGGAAAGCGGGGTTAAACCAACCCACGCAACTCAGCCAGACGGGACAGGATTGTAAATCGTTAACCACATCCCAGAGAAGATTGTGCACGCACCGCCAGGCCAGCATACACACAAACATTCACAAACACGCACATGTCTATTCTGCCCCAGTTGGAGTGGCGATTCGGGGACAGGTACGTGGTGTCCGGGCTTGGGACACCTGCCCGGAGCCCCGCGTCGCTGCGGGAAGCCCAGAGTGCTGTAGGAAGCAAGCGCTCCCAGCTGCCTCACGGAGGGATGCTCATTGGCATCCCACCTGGGGAGCCTCGGGGACCGTGGTGGCCGTGACAGCTTTAGATGTTCCCCACTTATCACCCTTTCCCCGAGTCCCCAACTTTGCGGGGCTGGCGCAGCCCTTCCCTACCCAAATACTGCCGCAGGTCGAGCAGGAAGCGAGGGGGTCCCCCGCTGAGCTGGTAGAAGAGGGAGCCCAGGCAGAAGACCAGCAGGGTAGCCATGCAGAAACCGTAGTCCCGGAGGGAGAAGCGCAGGAAAGGCAGCAGCGGGATCCGGCGCTTGCAGCTGCCCAGGCACGGAGGGGCGCCCCCCACAGGGGCCCCATGGGGCCAGGGATCCGCGCCGCCGCCGGGATGCTGCTGCTGCTTCTTCTTCATCGCCGGCTCCGCCGCCTCGAACAGCCCGCCCCGGCCAGGAAGAGGTCACCCATCCGCCGCCAGCCGGAGCGCCTAGCCGGCCGTCTGCACATGGAGAGGGACGCGCCGAGGGCAGCCGGGTGGGGGCGGGGCGGGGCCGAAGTTGCTGGGCTCAGGGTACTCTGCTCATCTTGGTCCCCACCGCTCGCTGCGGCCCCAAAGGGCCCAAAATGTCCCGGGCCCCGCCGTGGGGGTGGCGATCGCAACCCACGCCCGGTCGCGCGTCCTGCTAGCAGCCCTGCGTCCCGTAGCAGCCCTGAGCCCCAAGTCCCGCCGCGCCCCGGGCTCGCTCCCGGCTCGCCTCCAGCGCCAGCGTGGACCCCCCGGGCTTTGTGTGGGTCGCGGGCGGCGTGTTTGGTCCCAGTTCAGGCTCGGCTAGCTCAAGGCAGGGAGGATCGGGAGGCGGACACCACCCTCTCGCTCCACCTCCTTGACAGGGGCTTCCCTCCCTCCTCGCCTCTCCTCCCCTCCCCTTTCTCTCCGGCGGGAGGCGGCCGGCTCTCCTCCCTCCCCGGCCCTCCCCTCTCTCTCCACCCCTGGACTCGACGCTGGACTCGGTGTCACATTACGGCTTCTGCTGGGGCGGGCAGGGAGGGAGGAGGGGGCCGAGGATCAGCAACAAGGAAGAAAGTTTCTGGGTGTGTGGGTTTTGGTTTGTTTTTTTTTTTTTTCCCTCCTCCATTCTCTACAATCTGGTCTCGGTTCCTGCGCTACCAGCGACCTCTTGGGGCCCGCTGACTTCCCTCTCGTACAGTCGCCCTCTTGAAGGATTTGACTACGTTTGTCTTTTCATTTGGGGAACTTGATTCTCTTTCTATATCCCATGCGACCCACCTACCAAAAGCCGGTATAAAATGTGCTGGGATATGGGTTCAAGACCTAGCCGGGACGGTAAAAAGGCAAGAGGTGGGTGTTTTCCGCAGAGCCAGGCAGAGCGCACGCCCTTGGCTCCGAATCAGAGGGCGCTTTTTTCTTGCCCTCCCTGGTCTTACAAGCACTCCACTGAAAACAAGGGTACTCCGCTGCATGGAGGAAGACCTTACAGCAGATATAAAAGAAGAAGGCTCTGTGCCTTCACAGACCTGTTTCACCATCTCTCTTCTCGCCGCTGGGAAGTTTCTAGAACTGAAAGAGCCCGCGGAGCTTCCCAGAGACCTATCCGAGAACAGGGCTGGCGATACTCGACAGAGCTGCTCTATCAAACACACTTAATCGTTTTTGTTTTTACAAATCACCAGATACACAAGTGATATGGCCCAAGAGTTACATTGTGTTTCCAGTGTCCTAATTTTTTTTTTCTTCTGTTGCTGTGATAAACATCATGACACAAAATAACATGGAGGGAAAAAGAATTTGTTTGGCTTACCAGTTACAGTCCATTATGGAGGGAAGGCGAGGCAGGAGGAACCTAGAGACAGGAACTGGAGCAGAAACTGTGAAGAAATGTGCTTCCGCGCCGGTTCTAGGGTCACCTTCCCCTGTCTTATACCGTCCAGGGCCACCTGCGTAGGAATGGTTCCACGTGCTGTGGCCTGGCTCCCCTACACCAATCAGCAATCAAGAAAATGCTCCCCAGACAGGACCAAAGACCAATCTGTTGGAGACGGTTCTCCAATAATGTTTTTCTTTTCCAAACTGAGTTAAGTGGGAAACAAAAGTGACATAAGCAGGTAGGTAGGACTGTGAACAAGACAAATATATTAACCACTGCAAGATGGCACTGGCCAGATTTCTTCATGGTTTCCCTGGGGTTAGAAAAGAGCATTTAGCTCAGGCCCCATGATTCTGATGCCTCTCCACTCTGATCCCCAAATCATTCTAAATAGTCCAGTAATCAGGAGATGTGGGGCAGTTAAGAGCCTCATAACTCCTGAAAACTTTTAAAACATTGTTCATCCAGAGATTATTCCGCAGAAAATTGAGAAAGGGAATCCTGGGAGCAAGAATTCACAATCAGAGGACAGAATGCACAACCTAGAATCTCGGGATAGACCGTCAATGAAAGCCTTGCCTACACTAGATCAGCCTGTGGGAATATCTGTGGAGGACTGACCGTTGTTATTTAATGTGGGAGGAGGGTCCAGCCCCCTGTGAAGCGCACTATTCCCTGGGCAGATGCTTCTGAACCATATAAAAGGGCTAGCTGAGCCTGAGCCAGCAAACAAAATTCTCCACAGGTCCAGCCACACTTCTTTGGCTAGGAAGTGAGATCAGTGGTCAGGGGTAACACCATAAGGAATAGCAAATAGGCCTGCCTTCTTGAGCTCCTTCACTGAGGAAATGTGATTTGCAATTGTAAGCCAACTAACCCCTCCCTCCCTAAAGTTGCTTGTGGTCAAGTTATTTCTCACAGCAACAGGAGCTCAAACTGAACAAACATAGCTTACCCACCACCTGAATATGAACTTCACAAGCTAGACTGTAGGTGAAGACAACACAAGCCAGAGAGTTATGAGGTGGACAGCACCACACACACAGCTACACTCTCAGAGTCACTCCTGCACGGTCATGAACTGTCCCTATCCTGCATTCTCCTGGCCACGAATGTCTAGGGGTGCTATTTGGGATGCCAAGTAGAAAAGAACCCCTTTGTTTGTCACAGGAACTCCGAACTGGAGTGCTAATGGCCTGCTTCACATTTACCCTGGCAAAGGGAGATTTGTCTGGATTAATGTGTACACTTTAGAGATGTGACTGTCCCTTAGAGAATTAAGCCCATCAGTCATTGCTCATTAGTGTGAATTACTTTCATCAGTACAATGAGTGGCCCAGAATAGACTCCCAATTAATAATTTCTGAGTTGATAAAGACAGGCCAGGAGATGGGAGTTGCCAAGCAATCTCCCTAATGTTTTAGAGACCTTTTCTGACAATCTGGTCCTGGAGCAGAGCCTGATCCTGTGATCCCAACAGTCACTGAGCAAAAGAATGTGTAGAAGACCCTCTGGGTTTACGATCCCACCCTGGTTTCCATAGCCAGCTGTCCACATTCTGTGGGGGAAAGGCCCACTTGTTCTAGGCAATCTGATTGGGAAGGAGACACTTTGGAGAAAATAAGTGAATGTAGAAATTATAAAAAAAAAACAAAAAACAAAAAAAAAAACACCAGGGTTTGGGGAGAGCAGCAGTGTAGTCTAGTGGTTCACACAAGGCAATGGGTTCTGTTTCTAGTGTGGAACGGGTAAAGCCTGGGGTCATAAGTCAATCTCCAGAACGCACATCATAGAAGACAGACATGGTAGCATGTGTTTGTAATCCCATTGCTGGGGAGGTGGAGACAGGTGGATCTCTGGGGCTCACTGGCAGCCAGCCCAGCCTACATGGTGAGTTTCCAACCAACCAGCGACCCTGTCTCAAAGACAAAAAACAATGCAAAAAGCAAAAATGAAAGAAAGAGAGAAAGAAAGAAAGAAAG
>NC_034610.1:32885495-32886806 GCF_900095145.1 Mus pahari
AGAGAAACCCTGTCTCGAAAAAAACAAAAAAACAAAACAAAACAAAACAAAACAAAAAAACCCCAAAAAAACAAAACTATAAAAACCATTGTAGAGGCAGTGGGACCTCGGAGAATGGAGGCAATAAATGACGTAAGACTAAAGTCTCACCCAATAGCCAGCTTTCCTTAGAGCATCAGACAGTTTCTGCTCTGAGGGTTAAAATAGTTCACCCGAGTACATTTCTCATGGGTTCAAGCTGTATACAATTACAAGGATAAGCCCACATGGAGCAAGCCACGTTTTTCCACAGAGGCACATAAAGCATAACTTAAACATTTAAGTGAATAATAGCAGCGAGCAATAATGCATAATCTGAAGTAAATTCACTCCTATTTGCTACACCTAGGGGGAACATGAACACATAGTCCAAGAACCATTCTGAGTTCTGAAGAAACTGATGTCACAAGACTCTTGTCTTGTTAGAGTTTTCTCACAAACCCTCAGAATTTCTCACCTGACTCCATTCTCGACTATGTTCCAGCAAGAAAACCTTAATAACACATCTAAAGGCTAAATGCCATACCTTAATCGGTAAATAGTATATCATTTAATGGTATTAATTGTTGTTTGAACCAAATTTTTATATGTCTGGGCAACACAAAGCCTTCTACTAGTTCTGCAGTTTATCTGTAGACTAGTGTTTCCAGGGGGTTCTAGCCCGAGTCATCATCCGGCTCATCTCTTACTTAGAAAAGTTTTTTATTAGACTTAATCTGTCACTATAAAGTCAGTTTACTTGTTTAAGTCACGTAGTACATAAATAATTAGTCATGGAAAGTGGCTGAGACTCTGTGAACAGAAATGTGTGAGACGGGCTGTGCAGCCTTGAAGTCACAAGTTTTCCAGGAAGACAAAATCGCCGTATGAAACTTGACAGTCAAGCAAGGTAACAGACGTTTAAATGCTACACCTTGTTTGTGGTGCGCTCTGTAGATACTTGAGCCATTCATCTCATTAGAGACACCCAGCGTTCCATTTGTCTATAAAAGGAATAGTTTGGTGAGCGAAAACAATATTTAGATACGGGACAGTTATTAACTGGGGAGGTAGATGTGGTGCTTGGAAGACAGGGACAAGAGGACCCGGAGCTCAAGTCCATCCTCAGTAACCGAGAGAGGGAGTTGGAGGCCCGCCTGGATGGCTTGGTTACTTTTCTACTTTGTGATAAAAACACAATGACCAGCCAGGCGTGGTGGCGCACGCCTTTGATCCCAGCACTCGGGAGGCAGAGGCAGGCGGATTTCTGAGTTCGAGGCCAGCCTGGTCTAC
>NC_034610.1:32886829-32887947 GCF_900095145.1 Mus pahari
CCAGGACAGCCAGGGCTACACGGAGAAACCCTGTCTCGAAAAACAAAACAAAAAACAAACAAACAAACAAACAAAAAAAAACAAACCACAATGACCAAGGCAGCTTATGGAAGAAAAGGGATTATTTGGGGCTTACAGTTTCAGAACACCATGGTGAAGCACATAGCAGCTGGCAGGCAGGCAGGCAGGCAGGCAGGCATATTGCTGGAGCAGTAGCTGAGAGCTTACATTGATTCACAAGCACGAGGCAGAGAGAGCCAACTGGGAATGACTTGAATTTATGAAACTTTAAAGCCCATGGAGTGACCCACGTCCTCCAACAAGGCCATATCTTCTTCTCCTTCCCAAACAGTTCTACCAACTGGGGACAAAATATTCACATATATGAACCTATGGGACAACTCTCATTCAAACCATCACAGTAGGATGCTTGAGACTCTGTCTTAAACAGAATTCCAGTATGTGTGATCTAGGTTGGCCCTTGGCCTCTTGGCCCACAGTATGATCCTCCTGCCTCAGTCTCCTGAATATTCAATACTATTTGTGTGCCCCCCCCCTTGCCCAGCTAAGTGGTGAGTTAAGGAGAGGAAGCAATTGGATTGGCAGTCTTATCAGGCCAGCTTGCTGTGACTCTGAAGTTGTGGCGGAACTCTCCTTGCACGGTCATTACTCTGACCTTATTGGTGCAGAGAGCACAGGAAACCCGGGAATTGGGACCTCACAGGAGGGCTCCAAAGACCATTTCTAGTAACTCATCCGAGTCACTTTCTCTCTTTGCACGCATCTCACGTAAAGTGTTGGTTGGCCTGTCCTGAAATATGCCTGGTGCTTTTCATGCAGCTGGGTACAGAAATGAATTCCAATATATTCATTTATCACAAAGATGTTTTGGCCTTTATTGGACGAGTGGTTTGATCGACTCCAGTGCCTTGCCTAAACAGCATGAAAATAAAGGAGTTTTGGATGCAGTTTTTAGAACATTAATCTAAATGAACGCTGTTCCTTTCCAATGGCGGGTTTGTTTCAACACCAAGACCTCTGCTTAAAATACAAAACTTACTTACTTTCTTTCTTTCTTTCTTTCTTTCTTTCTTTCTTTCTTTCTTTCTTTCTTTCTT
>NC_034610.1:32887958-32894059 GCF_900095145.1 Mus pahari
TTTCTTTCTTTCTTTCTTTCTTTCTTTCTTTCTTTCTTTCTTTCTTTCTTTCTTTCTTTCTTTCTTTCTTTCTTTCTTTCTTTTTTCTGAAACTGGTTACACTCCAGACTCTGTTCCCTCCCCTGAGGAGAGGATTAGAAGGCCAGGAATTCATCTAGATCAGCTTCTTCCAGATGGGGGAAGAAAACAAAAAATCTTCCTCACTTAGTCTTGTTGGGATCACTATTCAGTCAAATGCAAGCTTCCTACAGGGGTATCTCCTATTCCCACCCAAGGCAGTTTCTCCCAGGCGAAGGGCTAAGTACCTCACCAAGACAGGAGAGGGCGCTGTGTGGCTCACCAACACCGACTCAGATCTGAGGTCTGCATTAAAGTCCACCGCAGGGAAACTGCTTGACTCTGATTTTCACAGCCTTAGTTTGGTTGGACCCATCTGATTAACATCTCCGAAGCCAACATGAAGTGCCCACTGACTCTGGATAAGCCTCCTCACCTTGAAGGTTAGGAACTTCTGGGTTTGGGGGTATCAACTTGCCCAAGGCGGACTGAAAGACGATCTCTTGTCTTTCCTGCTTAGATTCCATTCCTTAGCCACTTCTAACCTCTGGCCTGTTGGCACTAGGGCAATTCAGCAATTCTTCAGGCAGCTTGTGAATCTCCCTTCATTTGTAAATACAAACAAACCCCTTTGGGGTAAAATACCACCGATCAGGTCGCTAAAAGTCAAACATTCATTTTTCCCACCTGTGCGTCGTGGAGGTCCCAGAGAAAGATCCGGCACCTACTGAAAACCACCATCCTGGCTTCTGTCCCCACACCATCGAGAAGGGAGAGACTCCAGTCTTTCTCACAAGGGCAGGGGAACCCCGGTTCTGAGTGCCCCCAACCTTATAACTTATTCTTCTCTCAAAGGCCTCATCTCCACATTCTATCACAGGAAGCGACTGTGCTCCCAACATATGAGTGCTTGGGGGGAGGGGACAGAAACAATCAGTCCGTGGCAGCTTACAAACACATATCCCACTTGTTTCTATTTTTTTTTTCTTTCTTCCACCTCAGACTTTGCAAACCAGAAGTATTTTCCTTGTCAGTATTAACAAAAGAATGACAGAAACCAAACCAAACCAAGCCCAACACCAGGAAAGGCATTCAAGGGAAGTGTTCCAACACCATAACAACATTCACTCTACTGTGGGCCTGTGGGTTTTTTTTGTTTCTTTGGGGTTGCCCGTTCCTTGAGTGAAACGTGCCCTCACACTCTGAGGCAGAGTCAGGTTTTAGAAGCCCACCTCCCAACACCAGGACTATGGTGGCCAAATAGTGACACAAAGTTGGAGGGAACAGACCACCCCCAAACCATAGTAGGAAGCCCCCCCCCCCGGGAAAGTGGTTTTGGGCTGTAGTGGGGCAAACACAGTCTGAAAATAATCTCAGGCTTTCAGTTTCTGTCACCCTACCCCCACCCCCACGCCCACCCTCACCCCTAAACAGTTTCTTAAAACTGTTACGTGACCAGAGGACATGTAAACTCCATACTTCAGACTAGGGTTACTGCTCAGCGGCCACGCCCTTCCCTAGAATGCATGAGACCTTTGAGGGATGCTGCTTGAAGTTTTGTTCCCCTTCTCCTCAAGCTATGGTAAAATTAACAAAAGCAGCTTATGTGGGGGAAAGTTCATGACAGAAGGGGAGCCAGTAGGAGCCTGAAGCATCCGGTCACATTGCATCCACATCCGGGCAGCGCGGAGAGGGATGAGCACTTGCATGCTGGTATTAACTCCATGTTATAAGATCCAGGACCACGTGCCCACAGAATGAGCTAGCCCACGGGGAAGACGAGTCTTCCTGCTTCATCTATGAATGTCATCGAGATAACCCCCCCCCCCCCCAGGGACCCAAATCCCAGGAGAGTCTGTCCAGTTGACAAAACCCATCGGGAAGCCCTTGGTTCAGTCCACAGTACCGCCACAAAGAAAAAGAGAAGAGGTGGGCAGGAGGGAGGAGAGAGAGAGAGAGAGAGAGAGAGAGAGGAGAGAGAGAGAGAGAGAGAGAGAGAACATGCACCTTAGGGAGATGACTCAGAGAGTAAGTTCTTGTCATGCAAGCATGAGGATCAGAGTGCATATCCCCAGAACACATATAAAACTAGGTGTGATAGCATCCTTGCATTCCTATAAGGACATAGCAGGTGAACACAGGAGACTCCTCAGAATCTCCCAGGCCAGCTAGCCTGGCACTCTCAGAGATCAACAAGGTAGAAGGGGAGGGCAAACAACAGACTCTGTCTTTTGGCCTTCATATGCTCACCACAGCACATGCATCACTGTGGTACACACCAATGCACATTTATGCATACCTTGTCCATGCACCTACACGCAGATTTAAAAAAAAAAAAAGAAATGGCCACATTTACACTTCACATTTGGTCTCTGAAACTAGCTGGTGTGATGTTATCAACCACTTAGGAGGCTTTGCAGGAAATTGTCTCAGTGCTGCTTCTATTTTGGGTAGCATAAACCAAACCATGCTATAAACCACTTCAAAGCCGTTCCCTAGCCAAATAGTTGCCAGTTGTGTTCAAGTTATTGCCATCTCTGCGTCTTAGCAGGCCTTGTACCTACAGAGTGGCCTCCGTCCCTCATGCCAAGGTCTTTGCTAATTTGGAACATGAAGTGAGCTCTCTTCCCGTTGCAGGGGACACGGCACGGCTGGTGTTAACTCACGTGGGCTGGAGTCAGGAGAGGACAGGCCCTGTCCCCTCTCTCCTTCCTTCCTAACAACGTCATTAGTCCTTGTTCAATGGGCATGTCACATACTGCCCTGTCCTCTTAGAGAAAAATATTGCTCGTGCTTTGTAAAGTACTTAGACTTTTTTGAATAACAGCCAAATACTGAACTGCGAAGATGAGAGAAACTCTTGACAAGAGTCTTAGTCAAGATCCTCAAGGTCAACCAAATGGAAAATTTAGGAAGAGCTTACAGCTTGAAGTACAGTCTTCTGGCTCTTCAAATCGCTAGCCTTTTGGGCCTTTAGTACTCTAGACAACACCACAACTAAGTCATACATCAGAAAAGATGACAGAGAAATGATATGGAGCTGAAGGGTGGGTGACTGATTGTTTCAGGTATAAGACTGGATCAGAAACCTGTTAGCAAATTAAAGAGCTAATCTTTATACCCTCCATCTCTTAAGACCACCATGAGTTCTAGAACAGTGGAGTATACCCGTGTAATATGTCCCCAGGGTCATTGCCTTGTAATGGCCTGGTTATAAAATAAATACAGAGACAAATCACGAGGCTACTATCTCAACATGTGTAAAAAAAAAAAAAAAAAAAAAAAAAAAAAAAAAAAAAAACAAAACTGGAAAAGTGGCTGCAAGGCTATGCCTCACACAACGTGGTCAGGAGAATACCAAAGCAAAGCTCTAGCTGAGAAAAACTAGATGAAAAATGATTAAAGCTAAAACTATAACAAGATCCCTCATGAGGGCATCAGGTAAAGGGAACAGCAAATATGGAGCCCTGGAGGAAGCGATACCCTTATTCAATGCAACCATGTCAATACCCCATCCCAATCATGCTCTATTTTAATAAAGTGATTTAAATTTTCAGACAGAAAAAAAAATCCCCTCAAATTCATTTTCATGGGTAATTTCACTTCCCTGGCAGCTAGCAGGACAGTATTACCAGATGAAAGCTTACATGGAGAACCAATTAATTTATCAAATAAGATTTCTTTTTTGGCCTGAGTCGTTCTGGACACTACCAAAGACTGATCTCCTGCGAGATGGGTTTGCACGTACACACTTCTCAGCACACACCTACTTCCTCTTAGCACATACCCACTTCTTCTCAGCACATGCCCACCTTCTGTCAGCATATAACCACTTCCTCTCAGAGCACAACCTCTTCCTTTTAGTATCCACCCATTTCCTTTTAGCACACACCTACTTCCTCTTAGTGCATCTCCATTTCCTCTCAGAATACACTCTCTTTCCTCTCAGAGTACACTTGCTTCTTCTCAGCACATACTCACTTCCTCTCAGAGCCAACCTACTTCCTGTCAGTACATGCCCACTTCCTCTTACACATACCAACTTCCTCTCGGCACATACCTACTTCTTCCCAGCACATCCCTCTTTTCTCTCAGTTTATATCCACTTTCTCTCAAATTTCTTTCCTATTACAAGCATATAGCTTGCTACTGAGGGTGGTTAGTCAATGGTTCATGTTTGGAAACTTAACCATGGCAGTATGTATGTTCCTAACAAAACATGTCAATTTTTTAACGAGTGTCCTGAAGAAGTTAAAAAAATCACTCTGGGTGTGAGTGGTTTCATGGAGCACATTTAGGAGCAGCAGGTCTTTTGATGGCCTCCATGAACCAAAAACCAGTAGGAAGGAAGGAAAAAATGTATAGTAACACAATGTTTCCCTTTATGATGAAGATGAGGCAAAACAGGACTGGAGGGATGCTCCAGCAGTTAAGAGCTCTTGCTGCTCTTCCAGGGGGCCCCCCAGGCAGCTCACAACTATCTGCAACTTCAGCCCAAGGGACCTAATGCCTTTGATCTCCAAGTGTAGCATCAATAGTGTGCACATACTCACTCACTCACACACACACACACACACATGTATACACACATGCATGCACACACACCTATACACAATTGAAAATACTAAAAATAAATCATTTTAAAATTCATAGCAGAAATCTGAACCTGGGCTACACAGATCAAGTAAATGCGTATATATGATGTCGTGTATTATTTGTATCCTGTATATCAATTATTAAGATTTTTTTCTCCAATTATTTTTGCTAGAGGAGGGGCATAATTATGTTTCTGTGTCTAAAATTATTGTCTAATGAAGAAATCATCAAAGGGCATATAGCCAACATGTATAATGAAAATAACATCATACAGGAAGTTAAAGAAATTAAGAAAAAGCATCATGTATACTTTCTGGTTTTTGTCACATTGGTAGCATATACTGCCTTTATAAACATAATTTTTAAAAGAATTATTTATTTATTTTATGTATATGAGTACACTGTAGCTGTCTTTAGATACACCAGTAAAGGGCACCATATCCCAGAACAGATATTTGTGAGCCATCATATGGTTGCTGGGAATTGAACTCAGGTCCTCTGGAAGAGCAGGCAGTGCTCTTAACTGCTGAGCCATCTCTCCAGCCCATAAACATAATTTATTTTAAGTACATCTTAAGAAAACTTTTTAATCAATTCTTTCCTCTTCCTCCTTCTCCTCCTCCTCCTTCTTTTTTGTATATAAATATGTTGCCTGTGCCCTGCCCACTGCTCAACCCTACCCGCCTTTTGGGTCGGAGATGAGGTGGCCTGGAATCAATAGCTCAGACTCCAGGAGCAGGTGAGAACACCGCAGGAAGCTCCTTTAACTCCACCCACCCATGTCCCACTGGTCCCCAGCAAGCATCTCTCCCAAACATCAGTTCCTGATTGGTTGGCATTATCTGCGTCAGCAATCCTTGGTCTCTGAGGCAGACTTCAATTAGGTCCTCCTGCAGAAGTTGCCTTTGTGGGCTGTGTGGTCCCCTGTGTTTATGCAGAGGTGGTCACCACCGTCCCTTCTAGATGAGTACTACACTGTCCCTGTCTTCAGACACACCAGAAGAGGGCATCAGATCCCATTACAGATGGTTGTAAGCTACCATGTGGTTGCTGGGAATTGAACTCAGGACCTCTGGAAGAACAGTCAGTGCTCTTAACTACTGAGCCATCTCTCCAGCCTATCTTGTCATTTTAAATCCATGTTAACTCTGATAAATAATTCTGTATTTGTAACTTTTGGTCTTCTCTTTAATAAGCCTCCTAAAATTATATTTATTTCTGGCCTTAAATCTAGACTCCTATCTGTCTTAGGGTTTTTAATGCTATGAAGAGACACCATGGCCACAGCAACCTTTATAAAGGAAAACATTTAATTGGGGCTGGTTTACCGTTTCAGAGGTTTAGTCAATTATCATCATGGCAGGAAGCATGGCAGCATGCAGGCAGGCAAGGTACTGGAGAGTAGTTGGAGTTCTACATCTAGATCTGCAGGCAGCACAGAGGCACGG
>NC_034610.1:32894154-32914370 GCF_900095145.1 Mus pahari
GAGAGAGAGAGAGAGAGAGAGAGAGAGAGAAGAGAGGTTGGGTCTGGCTTGAGCTTCTGAAACTTCAAAGCCAGCCCCCAGTGACACACTTCCTCCAACAAGGCCACACTTCTTCCAACAAGGCCACACCTCTCAATAGTGCCACAGGTGACGAAGCCTTCAAAATCTGTTCATTTATATTCAGACCTCACCCATTTCCATAATTCTCCTTTCACTGAGTTTAGATTCCATGTTCTTATAAAACTCCAGTCAAGTTTCAGTTCAGCTAAACTCCCCTAGTCTGCACCGAAGGAAGTGGGAGAAGCTGTGAGAGAACACAGCAAGTTGTGTAGACCTAGCGTGTCCGCGGGTCCTGAGCCATCCGATTCCAGCCAGCCCAGCACGATCCCGCAGCACATCCTTTCTGAATGTCCTGCCCGTCCTGCCTCACCTCTGCAAAGCCATCTCACTGCATGTTCTTTGGAGCGCCAGCCACTGCTCTACCCAGCTCTTTCCTTGGGTACCTCGTATCTCACTGATAAGATGACGGTAGCCCTGGAAGGGTGGCATGCTCTTGCTTCATGTCTGACGCTGTGATGACACAGCGATCGAACACTTGGATCGAAAGCATCTAGAATAGGAAAGGGTGTTTCGGCTTATATTCCATCAGAGTGGGGGGAGTCCCAGCCAGGCAGGAGCTTGAGATGGGTAGTTTACTGCACTTTCACAGCCGAGAGAGAAGAAAGGCGTGCATCCTAGCTGCCTGCTTGCTTGCTCACGCCTGGCTAGCTTCCTTCATTTGCATACGGTCCAGGGCACACCTGCCTGGGAGCAGGGTGCTCCATAAATGGGCTGGGTCTTCCCACATGAATTAACAGTCAAGACCGTCTCCCAAAGGCATCCCTGCGGGCCAACCTGATCTAGACAATTCCTCAATTGAAGCTTTCTTCTCAGGCGACTCGAGGTGCAGCAAGTTGATAAAGACTAACCAACCAGCAGACTCGTCAATCGATTCATGGCCACCTTTGACGGATAAAATATCTTTTGTTCCTGTTGAGTAGTAAGCCACGGAGAGATGTAGCTCATAGGAAAAACTTGCCTAGAGTGTCCAATACCCCCCGTTGCCCTCCCCAGCACCGTGCACAATTGCTGGGCAGCTTGTCTGCCTCCCCAGTGAGGCGCCTGGAGCAGCCCCAGCAAGCTGCTCTGGGGAGGCAGAACACAGTCTGTAATGGGAGACCTCAGACTGTGGTTCCCAGTCTTCTGTGTACCCAGGCGCCGCTGGATGCCACTGGGAGTTGGGAACCCAGGTCCGAGGTTTGCCCTTCCCCTCAGGGCATCCACAGAGCAGGTAGGAAGGAGAAAGCTGAGTCCTGGATGGGGCAGAACCCGGGTTGGTTTAATTTGATGGCAAATGTGAATGCACCCATCTTACTCAGAGTAAACCAGGCATTAAATACCTTTTGCAGGAATGAATACCCAGGAAGGGAAGGAAGTTCACTGGCTGAACACTCAGGGCCATATTTAGACACCTCATTAGCATGGAGAACTCCCAAGTTTTTATGCTGCACTGCTTTTTTCAATGAAAGGCGAGCGTGGGGACTTAGAATCCCCCAGGCAAGGTCAGAGAAGGAGAAAACCTGCTAACAAGGGACTCTCCCATGTTGCACAGAGCTCCGAGGCGCTGTCATGGTGGACTTTGACCTTAATTAGCAGAGTTTTCCCACATCTCCCCCTGATTTATAATGGCTCAGTAGCATCGTTCCCCTCAGCCTCTAAGCTGGGGACAGCTTGGTACTGAACCAGAACTCGATTCGCAGTGACTTTTGTAGTGCTTCTTATCTGTCAGACATAAATGACATGTGGGCGGGAAGGTCCCCCCAAAGGGGGAAAAAATGGATGGAATCTTCCTACAAACAGCTTGGAACAACACAGCTCATCCAAAACTTAGAAATTCCATGTTTGTTTGTCTAAAATGTGTTTAAACACTTCTTCTTCCCTCATAGCGGGAACACCTGAAAGACTGTCCATGCTTCTTAACCCCAAATTGTTTAAAAATTGTTTAATTTGTTTAAAAATTCTTTTAAGTTTCAGAAAATCATCTTGGATCTACCTCCCACAGGTCAAACCAACTGTTTAATCCTCAGTTAATGAGGTATCCCCAATTAATGATTCAGTGCGACAGGAGCATTGCTCACAAACTAGGTCATCAGGTTTGGTCGTGAGTGCCTTTACCCACAGAGCCATATTATTGGCCCCTCGGTGTTAGTTTTAAGTAACAACAGAATAGGTAGGGACTGGGGAGTATAGTTTACAGACAGTAGAAGTTATTGATTTTAGTTGTACATTTGGATAAAACTTACAAGTATACATAGTCACTCAACCCATTTGTGAAACTGTACGAGTTCCTTCATTTCGAAATGTGACCAGTCCTTGCTGTCACCTTCCATCATGAAACCAGGTGTGTACTTAATGCCACAGGTTAACTGACTCATGGTAACAGTCCCTCATGGACAGGTTAACTGACCCATGGTAACAATCCCTCACAGACAGGTTAACTGATCCACAGTAACAATCCCTCACACTCTTTTCCCAATGAGTCTAAATTGTGTCAAGTTGGTAACTAAAACTCACCATCATGGTAAATTTCCAGTAACATTGATATAAAATGTTCATAGCGTTGGCTCTAACTTTTGATGGGTTGATAGTAGCATCCTTTTTTAAATTAATGATAGTAGTCATTTGTTTCTGGTTTTTTTGTTTTTTTTTATTAGACTAGCCAGAATTTCACCAGCTTTGTTTTTTAAGAATTTTAGCTTCATCAGTTTTTGTATAATTGTCCACTGATTTCCCTTTCCTTAGCTTCTACCCCAACCTTTACATTGTTTTTCTTCCTTGGGTTCTGTTACTCCTCCTTAGTTTCTTTAGTGAAAACTTGTATAGTGTTTCCTGAAGATCTACTTTCCCTAAGGCATTCCTTTGTGTCTAATCTTCTTTATACATTGTATTTTAATTTAAATATCACTTCAGATATTTTAAGCCTTTGTTTTGACTTCTTTTTTTTTTTTGATAAACTACTTTAGATGTGCCGCTCAATTTATACATGGTTAGATGTTTTTCTATATTTCTCTGGCTGGTTTTAAACAGTCCAGTTGTTATTGGAGTGCATTTTTATAATTTGTCCTTTTAAACTCACTGAAATGAATTGTACGTGTTTTAATCAATCTTGACGAGTACTCAAGATGAAGCTGAAAATAATGAATATTTTGCTGTTTGGGATAGAACATTGTATTTATATGCCAATTTTTTTTAACAGAAATATGTTTGTATTGCATAACTGTGTGTTACACAGTTTTTGGACGTTTACTTCTATAGACTCGAGTCAGCATCTGGTACAAATTTCTTTAACCCAAGGAAGTGTCTTTAATATTTCCTGTAGTGGGACTGGAGAGATGGCTTAGTGGGTAAGAGTGCTTGCCTTCCTTGCAGAGGACTGACCTATAGATTCCAGCACGCTCATCAGATGGCTCAACTGCCTAAAGCTCCACCTTCAGGGGACCCAATGCCCCCTTTTGGTCTCTAAGGGACCTACATGCATAACACTGCCCCCCCTCTCTCTCTCATAAGTTTTTAAAAATATTTCTTGTAGTACATTTTAGCAGTAATTAAAGAGTAATTAATTAATTTCTGCTTGTCTGAAAATGTATTTCCTCTTCACTTTGCAGGTAAGGTTTGCTGGGTCCTTAAATACTAAACAGTTTTTTTTTTCTTCTTCAGCAACTTGAGTATAACATGGTAAGCTCTTATCTATATTGTTTGTTTTAACCCTATGTGGTTTATAATTATTCTCTTATTGTTCATAAAATTTTATCTGTTTTTCAGCATTTTGGCTACGCTATGTCTTAGTTTGGTTCTCTTCACATTTAGCCAATTTGTTTTATTGGATTTCTCGGCTTATTATATATTAATATTTTTACTATATTTGGAAAGTTTGGCTCCATAGTTTATTTCTTTCAAGTCTTAAATTTTTCATAACATTCATTTATTGGAGAAGGGCACACAATCGTCATATCATACCACTGAAGGGCATAGATCATTTGTGGGAGTTGGTTTTCTCCTTCTACCGTGCAGGTCCTGGGGGGTTAAACTCAAACCAGTAGGTTTGGCAGCAAGAACTGTTACCCACGGAGCTATCTCTCCAGTTCTCTCCCTCTCTTTTCTATTTGTTTATGCTCTTTCACAATTGATTAGACGATCTATTGGTCGACATTCAAATCTATTCTTTCTTTCTTTCTGATACCAACCATCTGAAGTTGAATTCGTCTTGTCCTTTTGAAACTTCAGCTATTGACTTTTTTCAGCTATAGAACTTCCATATGGCATTACTTGTAGTTTCCGTTTTTCTATTGTTGCTGGCTTTGGATGAGGTGTTAGCATATTTCCCACAAACCCTTGTAGGTGCTTCCTTTGAAGTCTTTAATCCTAGAACCAGCATCTGAGCTTACTTGATGCCAGCTCCCACTGGCTGCTTTTAAAACGAGCTACTTCTTAGGGTTTTTGTTTTGTTTTGTTTTGTTTTGTTTTTTTAATGCCCGCAATTTTTAAAGTCTAAAATTAGACTCCATGGCTAATAGACTGAATTAAGTATTCTCAGTTTCAATATTTTTGACCATTATTTTACATTTTAGCAAACCATCCATATTTAGGCTGGGTATTATCTGTGCCCTAACATTCAGCTTCTGATGTCTTTCTTAGATTGATATTTGCTTGTTTTACCCTCATTACAAAAGGGCCCCATGCTTGTGAAGTTTAGTGGCCAAGTAATTATGTGTCAGAGGTCATATTTAGATATTCTGAACCCATAAGCCTTTTTTTTTTTTTTGGATTTTGGTTTTTGGTTTTTGGAGACAGGGTTTCTCTGTGTCGCCCTAGCTGTCCTGGAACTCACTCTGTAGACCAGGCTGGCCTCGAACTCAGAAATCTGCCTGCCTCTGTCTCCCAAGTGCTGGGATTAAAGGTGTGCGCCACCACTGCCCAGCCCATAAGACTTTTAACCCTGCCTTGTTCAAGGTCTGTTGAGGAGTGTGTTAGAAATATGGCCAGTTCTTCTGGTGTGTGATGAATTTTGTTTGTTTTTATGATTTTGTTTTTTTTTGTGTGTGTGATAGTATCTCTCTCCGTAGCCCAGGCTAGACTTGAGGTCATTACATAGTCTTGGATAGTCTCCAATCTTTAATGATCCTCCTGCCTTAGTCTCCCAAGTGCTAGGACTATAGGTATTCAAGCCCAGCAACCTCTTATATCTCCTTCAGTTTTTACCTGCTGGTGGGTGCTCTGAGGTAGCCCCGGCATAACCAACCAGAGCCACGTGAGGAGTTGGGCTTCAGCCCCTCTGTGCTCTCCCTTCCAACATCACACACATAAATGTCGAGTTGGTTTTTCTCATCCTCCTTAAGCTGACTCAGGAGGTGTCAGCTGCTGATTCTCCTGGTTTTGTATCCCTGTGGAATCTGCCACCTCTAGCTGGAGAGATACAAGCTTGACCCTTCGAGGAACAAATCTATGATTTGATTCTGGATTGTGAGTGTTGCTGCTTGCCTGAAGAGGAATGACAGCAGCGTTCTGGCAAGAAGCCCACAGACCCATTAGGTTTCCACAGTAGCTGCCTCCATTTGTTTTCTGCCTTTGGTAATTTTCTTATTCCTGGAGACCGTTGTTTATAATAATTCTGTCCACTTTTTCAACATTTTTCACAGCACAAGAAATTTACCACAGATTTTTTTTTTTTAGTCAGACCTAGAACTTGCCAGTTTAGATATATGACAGCCAACTACCTGATTCTCTCTCTCTCTCTCTCTCTCTCTCTCTCGTGTGTGTGTGTGTGTGTGTGTGTGTGTGTGTGTGTGTGTTGTGTGTGCACGCTCCTGTGCGTGTGTTTGTGTGTGTGTATTCTGGTGTGCATTTTGCTGTGTGTGCATGCAAGCACATGTTTGTGCATGTGTGTGTCGCCAGAGGTTAATACTCATGTCTTTTTCAATCCCTCTTTGCCTTACCTTTAGTGGGGCAGCACCTCTCAGTGAGCCTGGAGCTTACTGGCTCTCCTAAACTCCCCAGTGTGAGAGCAAGGGATGCCCCTTGCCAGCACTGGGGATTCAAGTGTCCACTACTATGCCCAGCTTTTAGTGTGAATGCTGGGAACCTATTCAGGCCTTCAAGCTTGTACAGTCTTTACTCACCTATCTTCCTGATACCCACATGTTTAAAAGAACAATATCGGGAGTTGTTCTATTGCAAAGATCATCTGAGATGAACAAACTAGCAAAGGGAGTGTTGCCCAATGTCCCTGAATTGTACCACTGTTGTGGCTATAGAGAGGGACCTCTAAGAACCTTCGCTTCACAGAAACAGAATGTCTTCACATATTGATAGACAAGTACCAATTTAAATAAGTGTGAACATTCATAGGTAAGTACAAATCATAGTGTGTGTGATGTAAGGAATATTGTTAAGTGTACAGAAAAAGAGAAGAACTGGTAATCCTATGTTATAGAAAATATTTCATCTCAGTCAGAGGCTTCTACTCTGGCTTTGGTCATTCATTTCCTGGATAAAAGACACACAATCTTTATATTTATAATAAGACTTAATCAACACTAGATCGGGGCAGATATCTACCCTCTAAGCTATTAGAATTTATCTCCCCATCAAAAACCATGAATTATAATTTGCCATGCTCTGTCTGGACTGCTCTAAACTTTAACTGGCCAGCCCTCATGGCCATGCTTTTATGGCTCACCTATCTCACAGCATCCTCCCTCTCTCCTCCTCCTTCCTCCTCTCGTGGTTCTCCTTAGACCTCAAGCCCAGCAACCCCACACTCTGCCTATCTCAGTTCTGCCCAGCTATAGGCGGTAGGTGTCTTTATTCACCAGTCAGGGATGGCTGAGGGGATAAGATCACACAGTGTCACGTGGATCTATGTGCAGATTATCTTGTTCTTAGGGGTCAGTATTTAGCATTACAATACATAACGAAAGACCAAGCCTCAGCAATACAGAATAGCACTGATGTTGAATGGAGAGCTGGTAGGCCAGCAGAGATCTGTTGCAACAAGCAAGGTGACCCCAAAATAAAACAGATAATGAATGCCCATGTTAACTGGCTGTCTGGGGAACATGGAACTGGAAGAGTCAAGGTAAGACTACATCACCCGGAGCCAGATGTTAAAGATAGCTGCTGCCTTTGTCTTCAGAGGCCACTAGGGTACTCCACAATCAAGGTGAAAGCCATAACCAGAGGATCCCCAACTCAAGGACATTCCCTCTCCTTCTGCTTATACCTTTGTATTGTCACAGGGAGGGGTACAGCGGGGAGGGGGTCTCCCTAAGAGGTTGGACAGTTCAATTTACTGGAGGGCTGATGTGAAATGTTGAGAAGAACTAAGCCTTAAAGCAGGTTAGACATTCTCTTCATAGTTTAGAGCCAGCCAGCGTTCGGGGAACTTACATAAAGGGCTGAATTAGTTATGGACCAAGTCAAGAAATCGTATTTTTTTCTGAACGTGAGTTATTGTTGAGTTAAATGATACGACCTTTCTCCCTCAAATATGTATTCCACGTGGAAGGCAGGAGAAAAAGAAGCCAAATTTTCCAGGAAAGCCAGATCTGGAGAGCTCAGTAATTGGAAAGAATGAAGAGACTTCCTGGACAGCTCAGAAGGGAAAGCTCTGAGGCCACAGCTGTGGGAGTGCTGACCCCAGAAAATGTTGGAGCTGATCTCAATCTGCCTGGATGACCCAGTCCAGGAGTGGTGGCCTCTGCTAACAGCTTCTGTCTGTTCCAAATCTCTTGTCTTCATCCTTCTTTTATCCTGGTGTTTTGGTTCTGTCAATGTTTTCTACAAGACTGACTTGTAGAAATCAGTGGTTGGGTCGGTCTTGGTTATGTCCCTCCAGCATCTCCTCCACATTTGGTTTCCTTATTAGAGCTCATTTTCTGTGGTGCTCATCAATTGTACAATAAGAATGTTCATTGCAGCACAGCATTTGAAGGTCTATTTTTCTCTCCAAGTTTCTCTATTCGTAAACTTGAAAACAAATAAATACCCCATCAAAACTTAAAAGTTGTGAACTTGCAAAGAGACTGTAAATGTGGTCTCTTTTAAGAGTCTCATATACAAGAATAAATTGAAAATATTCGTTAATAGGCGTCCTCCCCAGCAACGTGAAGAGACAACAAACAGAGGAAGATTTTTAAGCCATACATCTGACAAGAGGTTGACAGAATACATAAAAAAAAAAAAAAAAAAAAAACTTTAAAAACCCAACAGCAGAAGACCAACTAGCCCGATTAAAGACTGAACAATAGACCTATGCAGATATTGCTTTAAAAGAGAGATACAAATGGTTAAAAGGTATTTGAAAACATTTTCACTATTTCTAATCCTCAGAGAGATCTAAATCAAACTGAATCAGATATAACCACTCTAGTAAAAGTAGATATTGCAAAAAAGATGAACTATAACAAGAGCTCCACAGGAGTGAAGAACAAGACAGCCTCATTTAGTTAATGCGAAGTTAGTACACTAGCACAGCCATAATGGAAAATCACATGGGCACTTCTCAAAAATTAAAAAAAAAAATTGTCATACGATCTTGCATGCCCACTTCCGGGTACAAGTCCACAGGACTTGGAATCACACACTAACACTCATTTCCGATGAAGTATTGTTTGCCAAGGAAAAGAAACAAAGTTAAGTGCGCCATTAGTTGCTTTTCTATTCTTGTGATTAAAAACATCACAACCAAGGCAACTGAAAGAGGAAGAATTTTTTTAACTTATGGTTTTAGAGGAGTAAGGACCCGTCACTATCACAGTGGAGAAACATGACAGCAGGCAGACAGTCATGGTGTCTGAAGCAGAAGCTCAGAATCTTATATCTCAAACTGAAAGACACACACACACTCATGTGCATATACAAAGAGAGAGACAGAAAGACAGAGAGAATTGTGTATGGCTTTTGAAACCCTGTGTTGTCTTGCTCCTGCAAGACCACCACTCCTCATCCTTCTCAAACATCTCCATGAACTGGGGACCAACTATTCGAGCACCCGCACCTAATGGGGACACTCCCATTCAAACTACCACAATTTTCCACCAACTTTTTAACAAATCAAAAAAAATAATATGGAGCACACAGATGGCGGAACACCATTCGATCCTAGAAAAGAATGAGGGTCTGTCATTTGTAAGATCACTGATACACCAGAGGTCACTTCGTTACGTGAAACAAGGTAGGTTCAAATATACGAGCACCACGGTGGTCTTGCAAATGTCTGTGGGAAAGGTGATCTCATGGGAGGTGGGAACAGAATGGCAGCTATGAGAGGCAGGAAGAGTACAGAAGAGGGAAAGGTGGGGGAGGGTTTGATTAGTGGCCACCAAGATACGGGTAAGAGCTAGGGAAAAGTTCTGGTGTCTTATTGTACCATGGGCGTAATTACAGAAAGCCATTGCGTCCTAAGTAGCTCACAAAACTGGGAGAAAAACCAAAATATTCTTAATGCTTTCCCTGTAAATACATGATAAAAAGTTGGAGGGGTTTGTTAGGAACTGTTGTTATTGTGAACAAAATACTTGAGAACAATTTAAGGGAAAATTGCTTATTTTACCTGTTGGTTTCCCAGGGTTCCACCCATCAGAGGAGAAGAAGAGGAAAGGGGGGCTACAGGAGGACGTCTGGGTAGATATAGAACCCCTGGTAACACATGGCCAGTGATCCACTTTTCACCACCTTATGCCATCATATCAGGAATTCATCACAGGATGAGCCACTCATTAGAGCAGAGCCTTAGGGACTTAATTGTCTTGGCAATGCTACCCCAGTCACAGTCAGAACCCTGCTTTATGTCTCCTGGATGTTTCTCTTTCTCATCTGCCTCAGACACATTTCTTCCTTGCTGGTGATAAGAGAAGCTGCGGGAAGACCCGGGAACAAGGCAGCCCATGTTCTTCCCAGGAGAGTGATTGGGAGTCTCGGGAGAATTCCATCCACCCATTCTTGGTTCCATACTATGGTCTACCTAGTCCCTAGCCTCGACCCAACAGAAGCAGGACAGTGATATTGAAAACACTCAGCAGTCGTCTTATCAAAACATGGCAGCCCCGAACCCTTTCCCATCCTTTCTCCAGAGTCCTTCCTCAGTGACTGCCCTTTGCAAGTGAGGATTGGAAGGCTATTCCTCCAAGGCCACAGTTAGAATGCTACCTGCTCAAGTGTTCGTGATTACGATGCTATGTAGTGCTCAGAACAGGTTTGTATACACTGGGACACTGCTTTCAAACCGATGACTTGCACACTCTCACTCTCCCTTACAATCAACAGACACTTTAATGGTGTGGTCTCAAAACTGAAACTTGATCAAAACAATTCTTCCAGAGGTAAACACCCCCAAGAGGTAGATGCAACTCCCTATGAGTCGGTATTAATTGCATATAGAGTGGGTTTTCCCCTTGGCTCTGAACTGATTCTTATAAGGCTGCATGAGTGGTATTCATGAGCCTCAAAAGCAGCCAAATTTAATTCTCACTGAAGTGCATAGGGGCTTGAAAATTTAAAATGCATGCTTGGATGTTTTTAGAGTTTAAGTAACTGCATGTGTCAGTACAAAATATTTTCAAGTTTTCCCATGCTTCCTTCCATTTTTTTTTTTTTTTTGCTCAGTCAATACAGACTCTTTTTTTTTTTTACTTTTTACATTTAAAATTGTTTAAATGCTAATTGTGTGTGTTGTGAATGTGTGTATACTGTGAATGTATGAGTGTTGTAAGTGTATGTGTGTATGTTGTGAATGTGTTGTGTTATGACTGTGTGCGTGTTATGAATGTGTTTGTTGTAAATATGTGTGTTGTGAATGTGTGTGTTGTAACTGTGTGTGTTGTGAATGTGTGTGTTGTAAATGTGTGTGTATGTATTGTGACTGTGTGTGTTGTGACTGTATGTGTTGGGAATGTGTTGATAATGTGTGTGTGTGTGAGACTGTGTTGTCAATGTGTGTGTGTGTGTGTGTGTGTGTGTGTGTGTGTGTGTGTGTGTATTATGAATGTTTGTGTGTTGGGAATGTGTTGTCAATGTGTGTGTGTTGCAAATATATGTGTGAATAGAGCCATGGAGATCAGAGGACAACCTTGGTTGTGGCTCCTCAAGTGCTGTTTATATTTTCTTCTCTCTCTCTCTCTCTCTCTCTCTCTCTCTCTCTCTCTCTCTCTCTCTCTCTCTCTCACAAGATTACTCACTGTCCTGGAATTTACCAAGTAGGCTATGCTAAACTGCTAAACTGGCTGGCCTTTATCTCCCCAGCACTGGGTTAAAATCACGTACCACTAGACCAAGATTTTTTTAATGAGTTCTGGGGAATCATACTTAACATTCTTACTGAAGGTAAATGTTGTGGGAAATATTAAAGAATGGCAACTTCCTGCGCTACACCCAGCTACTCTCAGCCCTGGCAGTCTCGCTGGCCAGTTCTTATCTTGTAGAGACTCTCTGACTCAGAGTTCCAAAATCTCTCCACCCAGCTTGCTCAGTTCCCATTGGTGGGTCGCTACCATGCCAGCCCCATACTTCAACACACACACACACACACACACACACACACACACACGCACCCATGGCCTTTGTGGTGCACATCTGGTCGAGCTGCCGCCAAGTAAGAGAAAACACCACACAATCTTAGTTCAGAATCAATGATAACTCTATCACTGGGTGCAATACTAGAACCCTAATCTTGTAAGCCATACAAAATCTGAATCCTCCAGTGGCAAATCCTGCTGGATCCGCCACTGAAACCCGGAGACACTAGCAGTTCCAACTTGTCCTTAGCGCTATCCCCATCCAAAAGTCCCTCACTTTCTCCTGCTTCCTCTCTTCCTCCATCCAACCTGGAAGTCCTGCCTACTCACCTAGTGATTTGTCCCTTTATTCATTCAGGGGAAAGTTCACAAGAAGTCACCTGAGTACATGAGTCATTCCTCATTCCAGACAACCCCTCCTGGGAGAACAGACTTAACATCAAAATACAGGCAGCACTAGGGCCATCCACAACAGGTAAAAAAAAAATTACCAACTGAACCATCACTCCATCCCCTAAAGCCAAATATTAAAGGATATGTAATTCGTGGTTTTTAAATTTAGATTTATTTTAACGAACAAGCTATACATATGATTGTTTTTGCATTTATGTATGTTTGAGTTCCGTATACAAGCCTGATACCCACTGAAATCAGAAGAGGACAACAGGGACTGGACCTAACAGATGCTGTGAGCCACCATGTGGATTCTGGGACTCAAACCCAGGTCCTGCATGAAAGCGAGGGTGTTCTTAATCTTGAAGGGGACTTTTCAGCTCCTATAACTCATGTTTTGATGAGCTATTGTTATACTCAGTTTTCTAAATATTTAGATTTTGCTTCATAATTGTGTCTGGAATGATTTTTTAAAAAAAGAGGGAAAGTTAATGAAGAAAGAAGAAAGGAGAGGGGAACATTAAAGAGCAGTTGGAAGTTATACGCCAATTTTTTGGTCATTATAAGAAAGCACTCATTTTCCTACATTATTTTTCCGAGGATTTTTATGACCCTGGTATTATCTTCTATTGTTGGGAGGCCCAGGAAAGCAGAGATGCAATTAAAAAAGAGTTGTTATTGTTCATAAGCAGGTACATATAAAGTACTCAAAACAAGATGAACAGTTTGTCTTATTACTGGTCTAGTGTTGTAAAGAGACACCATGACCAGCGCAACTCTTATAAAAGGAAGCATTTAAGTGAAGGCTGACCTACAGTCTTATCATCATGGCAAGAAGCAAACAGGCATGGCACTGGAGCAGTCACAGAGAGCTTTATATCCTGATCCACCACAGGCAGTGAACAGAGAGAGAGAGAGAGAGAGAGAGAGAGAGAGAGAGAGGCAGATGGCTCCTGGCATGGGCTTTTGAAATCTTGAAGCAGAGCCTCAGTGACACCCTTTGCTCCAACAAAGCCACACCTCCAAATCCTTCTAAAACAATTATACTTCCTGGTGACTAAGTATCCAGATGTATGACCCTATGAAGACCATTTTCATTGGAACCACCATACAGTTATAAAGTTTTTGCCGTTAACTTCAGAAGTAAAATTTTAATGAATCTTTTCTTTTTTAAACAGGCTTTATTATTTCTTACTTAACAGGGAGAAAGAAAATAAAGCACCGTGATAATTCATATTGATCATCAACCTGGCATGATCTAGAATTGCTTGGGAGGCAAGGCTCTAGGTATACCTTTGAGGGAGTTAGTGGTTAGTGGGTGTGATAGTTTGAATAGGAATGTCCCCTACAGATGCATAAGTTTGAATGTTTGGTCAAAAGGGAGTGGCACTATTCAAAGATGTGGCCTTGTTGGGGTAGGTGTGAGCTTGTTGGAGGAAGTGTGTCACTGTAGGGGTGGGCTTGGAGACCCTCCTCCTAGCTGCTTGGAAGTCAGTCTTCTGGTTGCCTTTGAACAAGATGTAGAACTCTCGGCACCAGTGTCTTCCGTATTCCTACCAGGATGGCACATTACATCTCACTTAAAGCATCCATGCTTTCCAAATCCAAAGTCCCCAAATCCACATTCCTTCAAACAAAAACAAGATAAGGCCTGTCACAGCAATGCCCCAGTCTCCGGTACCAACTTCTATCTTGGTGTTTCCATTGCCGTGAAGAGACAGCATGACCAAGGCAACTCTTGTAAAGGACAACATTCAGTTGGGATTGGCTTATAGGTTCAGATGTTTAGTCCATTAACATCAAGGTGGGAAGCAGGGCAGTGTCTAGGTTAGGCGTGGTGTCGGAGAAGGAGCTGAGAGTTCTACATCTCGTTCTGAAGATATAGACCAGGAGAAGGCTGGCTTTAAAGCAACTAGGAGGAGGGTCCCCAAGCCCACACCCACAGTGACACACTTCCTCCAACAAGGCCACACCTACTCCAATAAAGCCACATCTCTTAATAGTGCCACTCCCTGGGCCAAGCATACTCAAACCGCTACAATCCCCAACTACATATTCTCTTTTATAAAAGTTGCTATGGTCGTGTGTTTCTTCACAGCAATAGAACCCTAACTAAGACAGTGGGGAACACGTGTATCAGATTATCCAGGTTAGGTTACGTGAGGTGGGCAGACCTGGTAGTACCATAGACCAAGAACCTTGAGTCAATACAAAGGAAGAATGGAGCCAAACACTCGCTTTCATTCCTCTCTGCTTCTTGACCATGGGTGCCATGTGGCAGCCACCTCAAGTTCTGCCTTTGTGGTCTCCTTGCCATGATGGACGGCACCTTTGAACTGTGAGCCCAAGCAAACTGTTCTCTCTGCCGTCACTTTTGTAACAGCAACAGGAAGAGCGAGCAGTGCAAGCAGATAAGCAGTTCACAGCCTCATTTCAGTGAGACAGAGGGGGAGCCTGATTCCCTCAGCAGCCAGCCTCCTCTTTTCCTCTGACTTGACTCCTGTGTTTATGTCACTCAGGCAATGTATAGAGATTGTGAATAGAACTTACTTAGTGCTTCCTTGTAGAATCACACTTCCTTATCTAACGATGGCATTTTTTTTTTTTTTAGGGAGGAGGGACAGGTTATCTTGCTCAGGCTGACCTCACATTCTCTCTAAAGCTGATGATTTTGGTCAATTGTTGATGCTCCTGACTTGACCTCCCGAGAGCCGGGATTACAGGCATACAACCACCACATCTGGTTTATGCAGTGTTGGGGATGAAAAGCTAGGCTTTGTGAATGTCGCCAACTGAGTTACAGTCCACAGTGTTCTATTAATGCAAAGTTGTTCAGACTTATATTCTTATGGTTATATTCACGGAAAGGCCACAGTTTGCATGTCTAAAATAAATGTGTACTGGTTTAGCCTGTTTTCTGTAGCTATATACTGATACCCCAACTCAGAAACTTACGGAGATGGCTTACATTCAGTTCTTGGAAGTCCAAGAACATGGTGGTGACATCTGTCTGGTGCCTGCTAAGGGTCTGGTGAGGGCCTACCATGGCCAGGGGCATGACATGGTGAGACTTGCCAGCTTAGATCCATCCTCCATTTCTTAAGAAGCAAGTAATGCTGCCATGGAATCCTGATTGTCGTGATTTTGTATAATTTTATTTATTTCCCGAAGGCTCAACCTTCAAATACCATTAACATGAACTTAAAACTTTAGGATAAATACATTCAAGCTATACTGAATTCACAAACAAAAATTCTCATATGATTTATTTATTCTTATCATTGTAATTTTAAACATTTAATATAGTGTAGTGTAGTAAAGTGTGTGTGTGTGTGTGTGTGTGTGTGTGTGTGTGTGTGTGTGTGTGTGTTTATGGGTATACATTCTACAGTAAAAGATGGCAAAATGACTCATTCTGGTCAAGGCACAGGCCTTAAGTGGGGCTTTTTCAGAAAGTTTCAGACCTGCTCCTTTAGCTTTTGTTCTTTACTTTCTGCCCTTCCTCTAACCTACCGTAGAGGTGAAGCTGGGACATAGAGAAACCATCTTCAAGAAGAGAAAGCCATGCTTAAATAGTGAAAGAGCAGGAAGTGGGGGCAGGGGAACCTAGTTCTTGACACCATCAGGGTAACAATGTACTGATTCACTGACATAATGATGACTGAGTGTTAGGATTTCTGTCATTTGAGTCCAGGAGTGATTCCTTAGAGTCCCTTAGGAGTGCTTCTGGCCCTAGAAACAGAGGCTTCCACACAGGAAGTTAAGTATGGCATGTCCTTGGGATCATCACCTTCAGATTAGGAAGAACTTAGTCATGGATATGATGAACTGGGGTGGCCCAAGGGGGGAGATTCTTAAAAAAACAAATAAAATCTGAGTAAAAGATAGACTTTAAAAATAAGGTGGAGTCTGGATAAAAGTGGGAAAGAAGTCCTGTATGTTCAAGGTATGTCACTGTATGTTCAAGGTATGTCACTGTATGTTCAAGGTATGTCACTGTGTGTTCAAGCTCATTGCCAAACAACAGAAGGACAGGTCAGACAAATCTAGTTCATGGAAGCTAATTTCATGTAAAAAGTTAGCAATATGAAGGGATTAAGGTCAAATCTTACACAAAGAATGCTGGCAGAGAAGTATCCGCCATGGGCTGGCAAGAAGGCTCATCATGCCATCTTGTTGAGTTCGATCTTTGAAGCCCACGAGGTAGAAAGAGAGAACCAACTCTTGTTAGTTGTCCTATGACCTCACATGCACACATGCACAAAAGGTAAACAGACAAAAATATAGTAAAAACTGTTTTAAATGGTTTCCCCAGAGTAATAAAAGAGTGCCAGCAAACTGTGTTTTCAAAACAGATGGCTCTTATAAACTGTATTTTTAAATAAAATGTAATTGCAAAATCATGAAATTCATAAACAAATACAATCTGAAGAGAACTTTGGAGATGAAGAGAAATAATAAATAAAAAAGTAAAATAATGGACTTTTAAAATAGCCTGCACCCTAGAAGGAACATGAAAATAAGCCATCTGCGGATAAGTCTTTAAGACTTAATTATGGCATGTCTCCCATACTTGTCTTTAAAACATTTTGAAAAATAAACAAAACATAAAACAGTTTTTGAAAAAAAATAGTAACAATAAAACCAATGCCATATTTCAAAAAGCCACAGCAAAAAATCAGCTAATACTGATATTATAATGAACTTTAAAAAATACTGGGCTTTTCAGTTTGTTTTCTAATGAGAGACAGAAAGGGTGTGGATAAAGATGGGAGGGAAGGTGGGAGGAACTGGGAGGGGGATGAGGGAGGGAGAACCATAATCAGGATTTATTATGTGAGAAAAAAAATCTATTTTCAATAAGAGGAAAAAATTGGCTTTTATTTTTATTTCATTTTTTACATATGTGTGTGGTGTGTATGTGCATGTCTGCATGGGTGTGGATGCATGTGTGCACATGTGTCCATGCAAGTGAAGGTCTAAGGTTCATGTTTCTCTATTCCTCGATTGCTCTTTATGTTGTGCATTGAGACCAGGTATCCCTCTGTCCCTAGTGCTTACTGTTTGCTAGTTTGACAAGCCAGCATGCCTTGGGCATCCCTTGTTTTTGCCTCTTAAGTTCTGAAACTACAGAGGAGCTGCCACACCCACCCAGCTATTACAAGGACTCGGCGATCCAAACTCAGGTCCAACTCTTACATGGTGAGTGCTCTACCAGCTAAACTATCTCCTCAGCATGACTGAGCTTTTTTTTTTTTAAACACCACTACCACCACCACTACCATCACCATCACCATCACCATCACCATCACCATCACCATCACCATCACCACCACTACCATCACCATCACCACCACCACAACAACAAGGAAACAAAACCTGAGCACTCAGCTCAAGTCACACCATAGTCATGGCCCGGGTTGACTAAATCTAACTTGTGCTTAAGTGTTTGATAGGAACACATTAAGATAGAGGAAATTGGCACATATTCAAGAGACTCCAGGATAGGAAACATTGATTAAGGATTATGTATTCATTTAAAGTAGCATCCAGGTATTAAAGACCATAGACATAATATGATTAAAATTTAAGAACTCAGAAAATATTGTTTTGTGACTCTTCTTTGGGACTGTGGAGAAAACTACAGGAAAGACTTTACCATCAAGATGGGTGACAAGCTGTAGCTGTATACTTGGAAAACTGACACTGAAATAGAAGGGAAGGCTGGAGAGATGGCTCAGCAGATAAAGACATTGTCAAGCAGGCCAACCTGAGGTTGATCCCTTGGACTCAGAGCACAGGCGAGAACAGACTAACTCCCTCATACCGCTACTCCCAAATACACACATACACAGAAATGCATGAACTAAATACCGCTACTCCCAAATACACACATACACAGAAATGCATGTACTAAATACTGCTACTCCCAAATACACACATACACAGAAATACATTAACTAATTTAAAACAGAAGAGAAAGAAAAAAGTAAACAATAATCAAACTTTCTGTCACTACAGAATAGTGTAACCATACATCAGAAGAGTAACACTAGCCAGAAATGAATCTTTAGAGGTCTTTGTGATGACATTGCTGAAAACACTAGTTTGATTATTCTCAGTCTGATTTCTGCATACAGTCGAACAAGCCAAGGTAAGTGCTTGGAATTCCAATCCGTCATTTCTATTGTTATCGACAAGCAGGATCTGCAGTGCGGGTAGAAAGATAAACCAATTTCATACGGAAGAGATGAAATAGCATCACCCTTGCTCCAGCTGCCTTCGTGAGTTAGCTTCTTCTTGTTGTTGCTTTAACTGAAGGCTAGAAGCTAAGAGATTTGCAGGGAAGAGAGGCTTGTTTAGCTTACAATTCCAGAGTACATGGCAGCAGCATCTGTCCACATCTGTCCGGTGTCCAGCTAGGGCTTCCTGCTGGTCAGTCTTGAGGAGGTGCAGGTGAGGGACATCATATGGGCAGACTGGGTTTGCTCACTTGAGACTTTGTAGTTCTCACAAAGCCCCTCTTTCTTCCCCATCTAATTCTAATTCCATTCAGAAGACTCCACCCCCCAAAAGCATTCATATATGGCTCTGGGTATTTACTTTCTATATAACTTTTGGGGAGAGCATTGAGGTTGGAGCATTGGAACCTAGTATTGGAAACTTTGGTATCTTTTATAAAGTAAACACACACACACACACACACACACACACACAAACACATATATGAAAACTTACTCTTTGTTTAAACATTTTAGAATTAACATATACATATATTTGTCTATAATATATATGTATGTTTTGTCTGCATGCACCCCATATGTGAAGTGGAAACCTAAGGGTTCTTTGCAAAGTCAGTTGGATGTCGTTTTGCTGGGGCAAACATGTGAAGGAAACATTTCGTTAAAGTGGTCACAGGTGTGAATGGCTAAGGCAGACTCATGAAAGAACATTTCACTGAAGCAGACCCAGAAGAGAGGATGTTCTGCTAAAGCAAGCACGTGAAAGGACGCACGATGAAGGATTCTACGCTACCAACACGCATAAATTGGTTCGCCTTACACTGCGTAGTTGAGCTGCATTTGTCGGGACTCCATAGAGAGAAATGCACCAAAAAACTTCTGGTGGTATACTAAAGTTTGTTGTCTCTTCCAAGGACTCAGGCTGACTGGATGCATGTGCTGAGACAAGGCACATGGAGGACACATGATGTTTGGCGGGTATAAATAGGACTCCATGGAGTGATGGAGACAGAGCTTGGCGTGCTAGTGCAACATGTGTGGGTCTCTCGTTCTTGCTGATCTTGACTTCTCTGAGACAGGCACTGTGAGGAGCCGGTTTGGCTGCGGCCCCTAGATGGCGCCTGGGACTGCTGCCAAGTCTAACGGCTAACAACTGACATCCTCATATCCCTCAAGATAGCCACATCCGTTAAACTGCACTGCACAGATGCACCACAACGAAAGATCAGATGACGTGACAAATGGAGTCCTGAGCAAATGAACTGGGCCTATGTGGAATGGGGTAATGGGGAGTGGACTAGAGGGTATAAAAGGGGATGACCAAGAGAGATCAGAGAGGAGGGGGGGATCGTTTTAGTGCACATAGTTATGTTCCTGAATAAACTGCTTTGAGAAGGACATCAGTTTCGTCATTTCTTTTCTGCTGGTTGGAGACGGCAGCGACAAGGCACAGCTGAGAACTTCTCCTGGTGTCCCTCCAGGTCCCTTCTACTGACAAGAGCCGAGGATGAGGCCTGGCTGTCTCTGCTAGGTCGTGTCACCCTTGCTGATTGATGTATGCTATCACAAATCTACCAAACTTGACTGTTGGTGTATCGTTGAGGTGTTTGTGAGTGGATCAAGCTGCTGCTGCTGCTCACCTGTGAACTAAATGCTGATTTCCAGACGACACAGACAGGAGTTGCTCCAAAGAACTTTTCTAAACAGATCCACTTCCCCTGTATCCTTTCTTTTCCACTACCTCTGGTGGGTAGTGGGTTGCAAGAAAGTTTAAAGTGTTTTAAAACCATCATTAAAAATAGAATTTGAAGATATTTGCTGGCCCTTTAAGTTAAAAATCTTAACTCTCATCTACTCCTATTATCCGAAAGTTTGTTTTTCTCATTGTGTCCTGGATTTCCTGGATGTTTTGAGTTAGGATCTTTTTGCATTTTGCATTTTCTTTGATTGTTGTGCCCATGTTCTCTATGGA
>NC_034610.1:32914381-32925951 GCF_900095145.1 Mus pahari
GGGGAAGGCCAGGGCCAAGAAGTGGGAATGGGTGGGTAGGGGAGCAGGGGCCGGGGGAGGGTATGAGGAACTTTTGGGATAGCATTTAAAATGTAAATAAATAAAATAATAAAAAAAATAGGATTTGAAAACTTAAAGCTATACATGTTCAAGCCTGGTACATGAGACAGTAAGAAGAAGGTGTCCTTTTCCCTGGAGCTGGAGTTATGCGTGGTTGTGAGCCACCATGTTGGTGCTGGGAACCAAACCTGGGTCCTATGCAAGAGCCACAGTGGTTATTAATTGCCAAGCCCTTTCTCTGGCCCCATTGTTGTTTCTAAGTGACTCCGCAAAGTTATATGCTTTCCGGTAGAATTTTTATCCATACTTGTATTGATTCCTGCCCACAACCTTGCCCCCACTGAAGCTCCTTTTTCTGCCCCTATCTTTCACCCCAAGTATTTCCTTTTCCATATTCATAATGCTTTTTTTTTTTAAAATCACTTTCACTTAAAACTTTTCTCCCTTTTCGTGTGCCTTTGCTTAGCAAGAAGCACTACGTCTAGACCAAAATTGTTCCCAGGTAGGTCATTCTTTCAGGCTTCTCTTGTTTTCAGGTTTGGAATATGTGATTCTTCCTGTTGTTACTATATGAAGACATCCAGTCCTTCAATGCCACTCTGAGAAAAATTCAGAAAAGATGGTGATTTGGAAGTCCCCAAAACTCCACGAATGAATAAAGGCTCATGGAATTCAATTTTCTGCCTCCAGTGGATAAGAGGTGGAGGTAGAATTTAGTTAGGGCTGCAGACAAACGAGGTCACTGTCTCACATTGGTATTTCTAAGTGTGAGAATTCTTTCCTTTGTAATTTTGTCACCCTCGTGGAGAACAAGACATCTCAGAGTGCAGGTGAGGAGGGGCGTGTGGGATGCTTGGGATTGTCACTAAAAAGTAAACCGCTGAAATTATGAGGGTTACTAAGCAGAGCTCTGTGGTTCTGAATGGAATGTCAATACCCAAGGTAGTTGAAAGACTATTTCCAACTATCTGTGTGAGAGAGGCTGAGTAAAATTGGGGCTCGGAGCCAGTGTGGGGAGTAGAGAGCTGGAAACTCTCAAGAGTCGTTTGTTGCCACACTGTTTTCCTCAGTTAGAGAAAAGTGCAATAGCATGTTTCACAACAAATAAAGAATCTGATGGGTACAATATAGTCTTATAGCTATGACTTCCTAATTATAGCTGCAGCATGCGCTTCCTCATGCATTTAGTTTTATTATCTCTAATGTAGAATTTTTCAAAATGTTATTTCGTGGGGCTGGAGAGATGCCTCAGAAATTAAGAGAACTACTTGCTCTTGGTAGAGGACCCAGGTTAGATTCCTGGCACTCACATGACAACTCACAGCCATCTGTACCCTTAGTCACAAGAGAGCTAATGCTCTCTTCTGTCCTCTGTGTGCATACACATGTTACACAGACTTATGTGCAGATCAAACATACACACACAAAACAAATTTTAAAAACTTTTAGAGAGATACGATGTTATTTTGTATGAGCTTTCAGTGTTGAATTAAAGGATCTGACTTGAAACTCATTATACTTATTTGACTTCAAAATCAACATTTGATTTTATTGAACTTGATTTATTACTAGGGAATGGAGGAAAAGGGAGTAACTATATGAATAAAGTCTTGCTATGGACTGAATGCCCGTGTCCTCTCCAAATTCATATTCTGAAGCGCCAATCTGCAGCATCACTGACTGTTGGATATGGGTCTTCAGGAAAGAAATAATATTTTAATGATGTCAGCAGGGTACAGACCCCCCCCCCCCCNNAATGGACTAATGCCCTTAAAGAGGCTGAGGAGATCAGAGCACATGTATTTATATTAGTTATTGTCCTGTGGCTGTGATAAAAACAATCATGACTAAGGCAACTTACAGAGAAAGGATTTAATTGGGCTTATGGCTTTAGAGGTTTAGAGTTCATGACGGTAGAACAACTGCATGGCATCAGAAACAACTGAGGGGTCACATATTGATCCACCATGAGGAGACAGAGAGCACACACCTGGAATGCTGTGAGTCTTTTGAATTTTCAAACCCCACCCCAAGTGCCCCACTTCTTCTAACAAGGCCACTCCTCCTAATCCTTCTCAAACAGTTCCATCTTCTGTAGGAGCCTATGGAAGCCATTCTCATTCAAACCACCACAAACTGCCCCCACCACACTTCCTCTGCTGTCACTACCCCTCCCACCTCTCTCCCTCAGATGTAGCTGGAAGACAACTATCTCCAAGGCAGGAAGTAGGTCGTCACCTGTTGAGTGAGACCGCCCGCCGCGGCCACACTCTGAACCTGGGTCCGTCCTGAAAGGCAGGGCTGGGCTGGAAGGGAAAAGACAGCGAGAAAGAACCGGGCTAAGACAGGGAATTCTGATCAAAGCCCCAAGTTTAATGAAGTACTGAGTTTATATAGCTTGGGAAAAACCCTTCCCCCCCAGTCTTAGGGCCTGTAGTATAGGTGTGAGCCAGTAGGCAGATCTTCAGGAAGGTGACTCTGGAGAATCTCAGGAGCTTATCAGCAGGGAGCAGTGTCTGCCCTGAAAGGCATTGTTTTGAAGAGCACTGGCAGGTGTAAACAAAGAACCAGCCTGCCAGGTACCACCCCAGGTGGTCCCATGCTAGTAGCTGTAGAGGTCTGTAAGAGCCTGCTTGGAGGCTGAAGGGAGCCAACAACCTGTATCCAACTATAGTGATGCCCTGAATCTTGGTCTTCTATTCTTTAGAACTATGAGAAGTAAATACGCATTCCTCAAGCCACCCGGTGTGTGGTACTTTTTAAAATAGCAGCTCAAACTAACCAGGACCAGCACATAAAATACTTTGGAATGTTGGGACCATGATGACAATTTACACTTCAACACATGTAAAAAGTCTCAGTTTTAGAACATGCTGTATGTATTTAAAACTTTCCTGCAACAAAGAAATTATAGCGCTCATTGAACTCTAACAACCATGACAGGTCTTTTTACAAAGACATATAAAATACATTTATAGAAGTATGCGTTTAATTATATATTCTTTCCATAGAAAGCTGGGGGAAAGCCCTACATCAAACTCTTATCCATGGCACCATCTCTGTCAAAAACCGTTTCCTGAGGGAATCTTTTCCTGGACACGCCCCTCTAATGTACTAGAGAGCAACCTTTATTCCCCCTCACTGGAGGCTACGATAACCTTTAGTTTTCAGGTCTTTGCTCTTTAAGGCAAATCCTTGGAAGGTGGGATGGTGACTTGTTCAAGATGCCCCTGGTAGCTTGTGTGAGCTTGCTCTGGAACTGCTTGATGAGAACATGAATTAATTCTAGAACAGTGGGTTTTAGAAGATGCACAGGATTTCCCTCCTCATTTTTTGTGAATCAAAAGGAGTGGTGGGGGGGGGGGTCAGAGTTCAGTTTTCAAAATTACCCATCTGTTAGAAATGTTAGGAAAGAATAAAACAAAAAGCTCCCTTCAGAACACTAAAGCGAAACAATACATTTTTGCCAAGAAGGAAACAACGATGTGGCATTACAATTGGCATAGCCGTTCCAGAGAGAACTCCAGCAGGCAAATATTCGGGGCCCTTTCCAGAAGTACAATGTGAGGTTTTATTACCCCAGAGCTGAGAGGGTATATGCATAGTACATACAAGAATTTTGTACTAGTCTCTCCGATTTCCACAATCCAGTGAGTGAGCACAGTTTGGTGCTTTTGATTGTTGTCCTTGTCCAAAAATCATGTGCTCTGAGGAAAACTATGAATTGCTTTAAACATTAACAGATGCTGGATTTAAAGAGTGATCAACTCCTAAACTGCTGATTTCCACAGAAAAACGAAGTACACATTCTCTCTTCTGTACCAACTTTGAAACTATTATACTATGAAAAGGTTGCTTATGATTGAGAAAATGTAAAATATGTACCATAAAAAGCAATGGCTTAATGGCTGTTTGTTTCTTCTTTGTATCTGGAATTGGTTGACGTCAACTGTTTCTTTCTTTCTTTCTTTTTTTTAAAAAGTGGTCCTGGCATGATGATAATAGCTAACAGTTATGGAGGGCTTTGCTATGTGCCAAGCATGACAGTAAGGGCTCTGCATGAATTCATTCATGTAGGCCCCACACTGACTCCACAAGAAGGATTAGCCTCCTGTTGTGAGTGAGGAACCTGAACTAAGGTAAGGAACTCACCTAAGACCACACACCAGGAGCTGAGGCATGAAGGTTCTAGAACAAGGGCCACCCATTCAGACACTCTGAATTCTCCCTAGTTATAGGCAAAACCCAACATGGTTCAATGCTGTGGGAGAGGAGTTTCTCAATAGAAAATGAGAAGCCAGTAGAACTTTCAGGAAGGCTGGAGAATGGGCATCAGTCTGGATAGCCAGGAACAAGTTTGGCACCCAAAGCACAGAGCTGCTTTGGTGAAGAAACAGGTTTCTCTCCCAACTGCTGGGTACAAGATGTGCCTGTGCCAGGGACCAGTAACTTGCTTCTCATGTTTGTTGTGAGCAGGTAGAAGAGTGTGTCTGGCATTTTGTTGTTGTCAGTTTGGTTTCCTGAGACGAGGTCTCATGGTGCCCAGCCCACGATTCAATTTGCTACATGGCTGAATGTGACCTCAGACTTCTAATTCTCCTGCCTCTGCCTCTGCCTCCAGAGAGATTAGATTAGCTGCATTTGCCAATATACCTGGTTTGTTTTTGTTTTAATAAGTCAAATTGATACATCACTTCCTGAACAAGGCCATCCTCTCTACCACTGAGTAGAAAATGCTAGTTACCAGTGTTCACTGAATGCAGACACAATGGATGGTGGTCTATGGTGACCTTTCAGAGTTAAAGAGGTGAAGGGAAGTGAATAGGAAAGGGACGGTGTGGGAAGGCTTTCTGATGTTCCCAAATTTCTCTGTCTTTGCTATATTTTCCCCAACAGTGTTGGGGAGCTAGAACATGTTTTAGGGATGCAAGGCCCCAGGCCACAAAGGCTGGTTTTGAGGAACAAGAAACCCCTCAGCTTAGGCTCTCATTAAAGATCATGTACCAGTTCTATTATCATCCCTTTATGTGAAATGTCTTGACTCATCATGCCTATATGCAGGACCTGGGGAACCAATGTATACATCACTTCCCAATTCTACTTTCAGTGGATCCATATTGGAAGAGGTTGTGTGAGAATATCTATACCATAAGTAATTGGGAAATGGCTCTACAGCAGAGTCTGTTACACACTTATAAGTACCTCATTGTCAGGGTCATGTGATATATATATATATATATATATATATATATATATATATATATATATATACTGAACTGCAACAGAGAAACCATGGGGGTCTCTGAACACTGTTCTCTTCCTACAAGACTATACAAACTAGGACACAAACTACACTTATTCAGATGCCAAAAAGTCATGGAGAAGAATGAACTTTAAGCTTCCTAGAGAAACTCGTTTCAAGAAAAATGGCTGAAATAAAGTAGTGATGGGAGATGGGAAGTACTTGTCACCGAAGCATGAGGACCTGAGTTCAAACCCCAACACCCATGTAAAAGTCAGGCATTGTGATGCTAGGGTAAGTCCCTGGAACTGGCTGTCGAGCCAAGTCCTGTCAAATACATGAGCTAGATTCATGAGGTGATGGAGCTTGCCTCCATAAAACAAGAGGGAAAGCAATAAAGGAAGATACCACACATTAACCTTGTGCTTCCCCATGTACATGTAATGCATGTGTGCTTGTACTCACACACATGTGACACACATGAACATGTACATTCATTCACCATTCAGATAAAATTCCAATCCTCAGATTTCTATAAATTATGTTTCATAAACAATCCTTAATGAGATAAAATATATTCAATGATTTCTTTCAGAATGTTCACTTGGAACAGCGGTTCTTAAACTGTGAGTTGTGACCCCTTTGGGAGTTGAACAACCCTGTCACAGGGGTCATATATTCAATATTCTGCATACCAGGCATTAACATTATGATTCATAACAGTAGAAAAATGACAGTTACCTAGTGGCAACAAAATAAATTTATGGTTGGGGTTTACCGCAACATGAGGAAGTATATTAAAGGCTTGCAGCATTAGGAAGGTTGAGAACCACTGAATTGGGAGATGAAAAAAACATAAAAGAGGTCAGAGATATACAAAAAATAATATTGTCAATAAAACGAATAACCAAAGCACTGAAATAAAAGAACAAATGAGCCAAGACATCACTGCTTAGCTCAGGCACGGCTGCGAGCACCTAGAATCCCAGCACTTAAGAGGTGGAGGTAAGAGGCTGAGGGGTCCAAGGCTAGCCCAAGCTACACAACAAAACCTCAACTGAAGAAACAAAAACAAAGATAAATGGTTACTATTAACTCTCAGAAGTGAGCAAAGTACAGTGAGCCTGATGCACGAAAATCCCTCTCGCGTGTGTAACTTGCATATGTTCTTTTTTTGGAAGAGACCGTTGAGTCCTAACTTAGTATCTTAACATAGGCTGCAGAGGAGAAAAATGAGACCGGGAGCTGAGTCGGAACCATAGGTCTTGACCAGGAGAAAGAGGTCAGAATGAACTCTCTACTCTGCGGCCAAAAGTAGCACCAATGGATGATAGAGGAACAGAGGTGGGTTGCAGACCCCTGTGTTTTCTCCCCTGATGTCTGTACAAAATATCTCAGTGAAGCTCTGCCAACAGGCAGGAGCCGGGGCGCCAACTGGAAGGTTGTGCAGCCGTAGCGGAAATCTCCGAGTCTCTGTATTCCATCTGCAAGATGTTACGGCCATTGCCAATCTATTCCACGGCTGTGTACTGAAGCTTGGGCACCATCTGCCACATAAGCCATCACGCACAAGGACAGGCAGTGCACTTGTCCATATGAGGGGGAAAAACTATCTCCATGATGAAGGGCAGTGATCTTTTTTTCTACTTTGAATCAGGCTTCTGGGATTGCTGGCACAGACAGACAGACAGGCAGATCCTTTGTGATATTATCCTAAACTCCATTAGGGAATGTTTCGACGTTAGTCAGCTTAGGACGCTGTTAACAAAGTTAACACACACAGAAATCGTTTCTCTCTCATTTCTAGAGGCTAAAAATCCAAGATCTGGGGGTTTTCTGTTTGGGGAGGGCAGTCTTCCCGGCTTTCAGCTTCTCTCTGTGGCCTCATGTGGCCTCACTGTTGCTTACACAGAGGTATGGCATAGGGAGAGAGCTGTCTGATATCTTTTCCAGAGATCCCTTCTGATCATTTTTCTATCAAGGGGATAGATGGGTTCAGGGCCAACCTCAGAAACCCCAATCTAACCACACTGAAGTTTAGGACTTCAAAACATGAATCTGTGAAGGACACCAATGTTCTAATCATTACAGCTGCTGCTCACAGAACTGTGGGACTGCGGGTCACTTGGGATGCAGTCCCAAGCTCTGAATACAGTGCCTGTCACTGCTAACTTAGATGTCTACCTCTGTCCAGTTGAGGGTTCCCTCAGAATGAAGAAAGAGATTAGGACCCATCTCTTTTTGTTGCCCAGGTAATCTGAAGTAGAAATCAAAGGAGGGAGGTGATACAAATGGTGTCCAAAGAAAAGAGAGCCAGGAAAACTATGTGATTTTTTTTTATCTGTCCACCATACCTGTGAGTTCTTATACTCCTCCCCAATAGAGAGTCTTTTCCCTTTGGGCCCAGAGTCACATGCAAGGCCTATGAGTGGAAGCTATGTCAAGCCTGCTACAAAGTCAGGGAGCTTCTGACCAGGTCTGTTGTATTCCCAGCATCCAAAGAATAGAAGAGCCTAGATGTCCATCTGTAGACGGGTGGACAAAGAATCCAAGGCACAAATACACAATGGAACATTCATTATTCATCTATAAAAGAAAATCAAAATCATGACACATGTAGGAATGGATGTAGCTGAAAATTATTGCACTAAGTGAATTAGCCCAGACTAAGACAAGTACACATGCTATCTCTCACAGTGGATCCTAGAATTTTCATTTTTCAACATACAACATGTGTGTGTGTGTGTGTGTGTGTAAGACCAGCTCACGAAACTAGAAAGGGGACCAGGAAAGGGAAGAAGAGGTCTCAAATTGGGGAAGAAGGACAGTAATAGAATCTATGTGATATGAGAGCAGAAGAAGGTCTTCTAAGGAAAAGCTGGTGAGCCCCGGGGGAGGGGAATGAGGGAAGAGGGGCCAGCAGAAGCGAAGCCTATGGAAATGCTCTAATGAAGCCCATTAGTCTGTATGCTAATTTTAAAAACTAATTAAAAATAAAAGAAAAACTTACCAAAAGGATATTTTAAAAAAGTGTTTACAGAACAGAAAGAGAAACTTACTAGACATGAAATAGTACCCCAGGCTGTGAAGCTGAGGAAGTTACAAAATAGCCACAATTGTTAAAATTAGGGACACAAGGTTAAACATATCAAGCAGTTTTATTATTGTGTTAATTTAATGTAAGGTTTAATTATAGTAAATATTAATGAACCAAATCATTTAATATTAGGATGTAAATGTTAATGTGCTGATATTATTAATACAAATATATTCAGAATTTATTAAAAAACCGGGGAGTATGCCACTATAAGATATTATTTGATTTCATTAATGTAAAAATGTAATAATATTAAAATGATTCATCACAATTAAATTTTAGAAGTAGATTTTTAAAGCATTTCTCTAATTTTTAAATAATGGACAGTGGCACTGGAGAGAGCTCAATGGCTAAGAGCACTTGCGGTAATCTCAACAACCATGTGACAATGCAACCATTTGGATATCGTCTTGAGAGGCCTGAGTTAGCCAGAGCCAAGCTGACTCCATGACAGGCTGGAAACTGGCAGATTGGGAAACTAGGTCTAAGTTTCTATTTTCCAGAACTGGAAAAGTCCAAAACAAGTCAATTCTTGGAAGAACCACACCTCATGGGCAGCCAATCAGGAAGCTGCCCCACCACCTAGCCTGAGCCAACCTCACAAGCAGCCAATCAGGAGCTATCAAAAGCTGCCCTATCACCTAGCCTGAGTTAAGTATAGTTAATCAGCAAAAGTCCCTCAGATCCCTCAGAGCCTTAACCAATCACGAAGACATCCATGCCCCTGGAGATAGAACCAACGAATCAAGATAAAGAAGGGTAAAAGCCACCCACTCTATCCTAACAGGCTTTAAATTGACCCTGTAAAGTCCACACCTCTGTCTTCCGTCCTGATGTATGGTGGACCCCTGCATGCTGGATCTCTGCAGAATAAACATTCTTTACTGTTGCATACTGTGGGACAAAAATGGGGTCCCACATCTACTTGGGGCTAGGGCTGCTGGGCAAGGCGGACTCGGGGATTTTGACTATGTACAACCCCATGGAACCACTGGCTAGGTGTTGGATTGTGAGAAGTCACGGGATCCTGCTCCAGGGGTGGGAAAAGACATGGTCTCGGGTCCCCGTGGAACTGCCAGTGTCGGGCTCCCAATCTCAGGCACCACAGACGCTGCTGGGCACCACGAAAGAGCCGGTTCTTGGGTCTCTGGGCTGCACAGAGGCCAGGGACGGACAGGTTCTCACTCTCGGACATCCCATACACCGCTGTAAGTAGTAGAAGAGCCGAGAACGGGCGGGGACCCTCGGGGGCTGAAGGGAAAAGGTAGGAGGGGAGCTCTGGCAGGAAGGAGGAAGTCTGGCTAGCTCAGGCAGCTAGCTCTGCTGGTGGCCATGGCTGGAATGCTGGGAGGCTTCCTGGTGGGAGGCTAGATGTGTGGCTCATTAGGCGGTCTAATGAGTTGAGACTTTTATATTTTGGGTGGATAAACCAGGCAGCAGGCCAGGCCAAGGTGTTCCACGTGGGAGAGGGGTTTATTACGCGGGAATGGGGGGGAGGGCAGCGAAGCGGGTAGAAGGGTAGAGAAGAGGAGAGGAGAGAGGGAGAGAGAGGGAGAAAGAGGGAGGAAGAGGAGAGAGAGAGAGAGAGAGGAGGGGTTGCCTTCCTCTCTTATACAGAAAATGACATCACACCAGTGAGGGCGGGAACTGAGCCAAGTGGATTGTGGGATAGAAGGTCATTGTCCTGGCAACGCGGGTCAAGGATCACGTGGTTAGGCGGGGTTTGCAGTATCCTGGTGCTAACAGAGTCCATGGTTTTAAGGTGTTTATTGTAGAAAGGCAGAGAGAAGTGGGAAGGGAAGGTGGAGAGAGGGAGAGCAAGAGAGCAAGAGTAAGAGCAAGAGGGTAAGAGAGGCAAGAGGAAGAGGAGGGGCCAAGCAGCTCCTTTTATAGTGGGTTGGGGCTACCTGGTTGTTGCCAGGCAACTGTGGGGGTGGAGTCCAGAAAGAATACCAGGAGGTTGGGGCATTGCCTACCTGACTGTTGGCCACACACCTCTCTGTAAGTGGCTGTGGGAGCCTGTAGCTGTGACAGGAGCCAGGGGCCCAGGAGGCGTGGTGGGACTCTTATCATCCTGTGAAGACAGAAGTCACCACCCATCAGGTCTCCCGGGTTCCAGGCCTGTGCTCTACCCGGACCAGGCTGTCTGTGCAGCTCACCACCCACAGCATACTACTTAAGTCTGGGGCATCATTCTTTGAGAACCACGGACCCTTACAGTCTTACACACAGTGTCTGTAACCCTAGACCAATCAGGAGTACAGATACAGGGAAACTACTAGGACTTTCTGGCTGCCAGCCTAACCCAAAAATATAAGCTCCAAGTTCAAAGAGAGACCATACCTCAAAGGAATAGGGCTGTAGTTTACAGTGTACAAAGCAGTGCTTTCTCAGGCTGTGCGGTGCCCTGGGACAGTCCATTTTACAAGCAGCTTTGGACTGCGTTTGGAAGGGAGAAGAATGACTGTGTCTGCTGTGTGGACCCAGAAACTGCACCACCTGTCAGGAACAATTTGGTAAATGACATATTTCTAGGAAAAGAAATAGTGTCACTCTGTAAGTTTATTGGGGTGTATTGAGACTGTAGGAATACATGGATGTAGCTAAACCATATCAAGGAAACCAGCCAAAAGAAGTTACCGGACACACCTAAGCACACTGACAGAGGGATGTAACTCCTGTAAAGCAATGAACCCTCAATACTGTGATGACATGGCCCCACACCACTCTATCATCTGAAGCCTGGTGTGTGTGTAAGGACCAGCAAGTAGAGGACTCCTTAACTGTCCTTGGAGCTACAGCTTGGTTTGGTGGCCCAGTTGCTGATGCAGCCCACTTGACTGCCAGCTCTCTGCCGGCAGGTACAGGCTGAGAGGAGAGAGCCTCTGGGGCTGAAGCAGGATGGTGAGTGTCAACCATCGGATCTCCGGCCAGAGTCTGTCAAAGCAGGAACTCCTTTAATTGTATCAGTCTTTTGTTTATAAAGGGCCGAGAGAGGAGGTGGGTTTTTTTTTTTTTTTTTTTTTTATTTGGTGTTTGGCGGAGAAGTTTGACTGGGGTATGGTGTAAGTCCTACAACCAACAAAATGACTCGAAGTCAGCAGTAGCTAGGCAAAGGCAGGCTTAAGCAGGTTGTGCTAAGTCACTCCAGTATGGAAGGGACTGAGACAG
>NC_034610.1:32926791-32945839 GCF_900095145.1 Mus pahari
AAAGAAAAGAAAAGAAAAGAAAAGAAAAGAAAAGAAAAAAAGAAAAGAAAAGAAAAGAAAAGAAAGAAAAAGAGCAAGAGCAAGAGCCAGGATGTTTGGTAGAGACATGGTATGGTGAAGTGGAAGGGGGTGTCTCTGCCGGCCCATTCTGAGGCATCCCCTACCCCTGAGGTAACAGCCATACGATGAATATAGTACAGAATAGAGTTTATTTTGGGCATGGGGAGGGGAGTTGAGGAGGGAGTAGAGACAGAGAAAGACAGAGAGAGGAGAGAGACAGAGACAGAGACACAGAGAGAGAAATGAGAGGCTGGCCAGGAACATGTGGAGAAAGATGGGGAGGGGAATGGGGAGAAAAGGGACAGAGAGTAAGAGAGCAAGAGAGAGGAGGGGGCAAGCAGCCCTTTTTGGGCACACCTGGCAGTTGCCAGGTAACCGAGGGGCGGAGCCGAGAGGGAAGGCTAACAGAGGGCACCTGAAGACTTCCTCTGACCTCTTTGCTGTGCACCCACTTACAGGTGCCTATGTAACCTCGTCCCATCCCCCACCCCCACCCACCAACACACACAAGTTCTTCCTGTGCCCAGGAGCAACATCTGCGATCCTACTAGTCAGGAGGCTAAGGCAGAAGGATCTTGAAATCAAGGCCCGTGTGGGTTACACAGCGATTTCAAGGCCGTCTTAAATCTTCTGTTCCTTTCAGAGGGATCTCAGCTCTGCAGTGACAGCGGTAGGTCCTAAGCAGAGCCTTGGAGTTGTCATGGAGACACACCTGGGTGTTGCTTTAGTGTCTTCACCGGAAAGCTAAGCCTGAGACCACCTCCTTCATGCTCCACTGGCTCTTTAATTTTCTGTGAACAGTCTTTGTTTGCTGTTTGCTAACATGTGGGCTTTGCCCACGGTCTAATTACAACATTCCATCATTACGGAGGGTGAGCCTGCACCGGCGATTTGAAGGAGAAGCAATGCTTTACACTGACATTTTAATTAGTGGAAGTCACTGTCATAAAACTGCTCCGAGATGGTACTGATTTGTAAAACCGGATATCATGTCTTTCGTGAAGCCTGGCATCTGTATAATTGACCGATTTATTAGATGCTTGTGGGTTCAACGATTTTTCTAGACACAAAATAATTGGACTGCAGTTTCTAGCTGCTAGTTTCCTCCACTTGATTATGATGGCACTCATAAACGTTCCCTGTGCTCACACACAAAGAAAACCGAATCTCTATAGTGTGGACCCAGTAGCTGAGCTAAAGTCGAGCCTTTTCAATTTTTTTTTGTTTCTTCTTTCCAAAGCTCTTTTCTAAGGCGCCGTTGCAAACTGTTTTGAAGGTCATTCCACTCAAAGGAAAGTTCCTCATAAAAGGCAGCTTGCTTTTCAGAGTAGCTATCACATCGGCCTAGCATTATCCCCATAAAGGAACTTGTTAGAAAGTTACTTTGATTTACAATGATGCTGAATAGAAAGACATTTATTATCAATATTGGGACCATTTTCAAGGCCAAAATGACTTTCAGGAAGTTTCATCCTTTTTTGTTTTTTTTGTTTTTGTTCTTTGTGCATTTGTGGTTTGAATGGGAGTCTTAAAAAATGTAGACCTGGTTCAAGCCCAAGGACACACCATGAACATAATGGATGTACCTTATTCCTTACCTAAAGACACATGGTATAAGATAGATAATATGTAACACAGAAATTTAGGATGACTGGCCTCTTGGGGCTAAAGAAAAATAGCTAAGAATAGGATAAACAATGAGGGGATAATTGTAGCCAATTCTATGATACATCAGTCCTTAATACCTAAAGCAGACAAAGACATCATAAAAAGGAAACATTACGTACACATTCTAACATATGAGAATTTAATTCAACAGTCTATCTGGTTATATACCATGACATAAGAAATATATTCTAATAGTGCAGCAGTTTCAATATTATAAAATCAATTAATGCCATTAATCATAATTAGTATGCTAAGGAAGAAAATTACACGATCACATCGATCGCTATAGAAAAACGTTTCGCAAAAATCTAGCAGACCCTTATAATAAAATAAAAATTCTCAGCAAGCTACAAATGCAAGGAAATAACCTCAAACTGGTAAAGAACGTGTCCAAGAAACCTACAGATAACCTCTCATTTAATGGCGGAAAGCTGGACATTTAGTCATATCAGGAACAAGACGAGGATATCTGCTCTTCTTGGATATTATGCTCAAAGTACCAACTAAAGCAGCAAGACAGAAGAAAATAAAATGCAGATTGAGATGGAAGTAACAAAATAGTTTTAATCGACATTTCAGGGCACCTCAAGGAATCAACAAGTAAAATCTCCTCTAATTTAATTAACACACATTAATTAATTAAAGCACGCTTTCGAGACAAACGGTTAATTTATAAATTTAATCATCTTCTTATATGTTAGCAGTGACTAATTGAAATTTAAAATTCTAAATGTAGTGCTACTAACTTTAACACAAAGAAATGTTTTAGTATGCTATTCTAGGCATAGTCTGCATACGACAGCATGCATCGGAATCATGACAGTGGCCTGGTCGTTGAGTAGTCATGATGACAGTGTGTGGTAACAGTCATCATCAGCATGACTGTGGATGTCATTATCACGACAGCTGGGCTGTCATCATGACTTCGTGCTCAGTGGGCTAGTCTTCACAACAGTGGTATATAGTCTATCATAATCAAGATGGGGGCATCGTCATCACAACAGTAAGGAACAATGAAGAGCTCAGAAACAAGGCCGCAGAAGCAAGAAAATAATCTTTTACAGAGTAGCAAAGGCAATTTGATGGGAGAAGCAGAGTTCTTTTTCTCAACAAGTGATGAGACATGGGGACTCTAGAGTCTGTGCTCATTCATTACTTCTGTGAGTCTAAAACGGCATGCAGAAGAAGGAGGAAAAGGAGGGGAGATGTGACTATTGATTAAAAGAGAAGAAGGAAAATTTAAAAATAGACTCCAAACCAAAACAGGGAGACATAGTATTACATAAACATTTTTGACAGGAGGGAAGCCTTTGTGTTAAGCACATGGGCACACAAAACAGGGTCTAAATGTATGGAAATCAAGCTCAGAAACAACTACATCTTGTAGGAAATTAGACCCAAAACACAAAACAGAAAAAAAACAGGAAAAAACAGCTAGAAAGAAGAGAAAAAGGCACATCTACTCAACATAAAAGAAAAAAAATACATCGCAACAATCACAATGAGTGCTCTAAACAATCTTGACATGATCAGAAGCACAGATAGTTCATTTAAAACTTAATTCTCATTGAGGTGATGGATATAGGAAACATAATTCTCATTGAGGTGATGGATATAGGCTGCTCTAAGAATCTGTCACCCTTCCTAGCCTCCATCATTATGAGAAGATATTTGTTGTGAACCACACAGCCCACAACATTCTGCTGGAGCAACACAAAGCAAACCAACATAGTTACCATAGGAAGTCTTCCTCTACTTGGCTTGCCTGGGAAGGTTTGACAACTCTATGGAAAAAAATGAATGACATCTACTGTAGTTTCCTACACAGAAAGTAGCCTCTTCCATTACTATCTTAGTTTGGGTTTTATTGCTATGAAGAGACACTATGACCAAGGCAACGCTTATAAAATAAAACATTTTATTGGAGCTGGCTTACAGTTTCAGAGGTTTAGTTTTATCAACATGGCAGGAAGCATGGCAGCAGGCAAGCAGACATGGTGCTGAAGGAGCCAACAGTTATACCTCTGGATCCAAAGGCAGCTAGGAGGAGTCTCTCTCTCTCTCTCTCTCTCTCTCTCTCTCTCTCTCTCTCTCTCTCTCTCTGTGTTTGTGTGTCACACTGGGTGTAGTTTGAGCATTGGAAACCTCAGAGCCTGCCCCCACCATGACACACTTCNTCTCTCTCTCTCTCTCTCTCTCTCTCTCTCCCTCTCTCTCTCTCTCTCTCTCTGTGTTTGTGTGTCACACTGGGTGTAGTTTGAGCATTGGAAACCTCAGAGCCTGCCCCCACCATGACACACTTCCTCCAAAAAGGCCTACTCCAAAAAAGCCACACTTCCTTGTAGTGCCAGTCTATGGGTCAAGTATTCAAGCACATGAGTCTACAGGGGCCAAACTTATTCAAACCACCACATTCAATTCCCTGGCCCCCACAGGCATGTAGCTATAACATAACGCAAAATCATTTAGTGCAACTTCTAAAGTCCCCATAGTCTATCTCAGTCTCAACCATGTTTAAAAGTCCAAAGTTCAAAGTCTTCTCTGAGATACATACCCTCTCTTAACTGTAACCTCCTATACAATCAAAACAAAAAAGCAGATCACACATTTCCAACATATCATGGCACAGAATATATGTTACTGTTCCAGAACATAGGGAAGAGAGCACACTATGGAAATACTGCACCACAGCAAAACTGAAAACCAGCCAGGCAAACTTCAAACTGTGCATCTCCATGTCTTATGTCAAAATGCTCTTCAGATCTCCAATTTCTTTCAGCTAAGTTGATTGAAGCACACTTCTTTCTCTTGGGCTGATTCCACTCCCTGTTAACAGCTTTCCTCAGCAGGTATCCCATGGCTCTGACATCTCTAACATCTTGGGTTCTCTAAGGTAATCCAGGATTTGCCTTCAGAGCTTCCTGCAATGGCCTCTCTAGGCTACCATGCAGAGAAACCCCCGACACATCCCTGGCCTGAGCCATTTTCCTTAGATAAGGAGAGAGATTCCATAACCCCTTTCTCACAATGGCCTTTCTGGCTCTCCATGCAGGGACACCCCTGGCACATTCCTGGTCTCAGCTTTCCTTAGTCTTGGAGGGAAATTCCATCACTGATTCTAAAGCCAGGACCACACAGATGAAGTTGCCAAATTCTGCTGCTTGCTGGGGCTGGAACATGACCCCCTGCTCAATCACATCTTTACCAGCTTTCCATTTTCCATGGTTTCCTTCACTGACCAAGCTTTGCTTTCATGAACTTGCTTGGTAGACTGACTTTGACCTCAGAGAGCTACAGTCCTCTGTCTCCTGAGTGCTAGGATTAAAGGCATGTACCACCACACCTAGACCTAAGATTTTCTTTACCTGAAACTTGTCTGTAGAACAGGCTGGCCTTGAACTCCTCTGATTTCTGTTTACCTGTCTTATGAGTGCTGGGTTTAAAGTCATCTACCACCATGCCTGGACCTAAATTTTTCTTTGGTTCTTTTTCACAAAATGAAAGCTTAGCTGGATAGTATCTTGTCCTGAGGTCACCTTTCCCTAAATTTCATTTAATATTTTTAATCTAGTTATCTACTTGAACCCAGGATTTACCTTCATTCTGGTTCCTGGTGTCTGTTTTATCTTTGAACCATTTATTTTGAAGTTTTCTTTTCTAAGCTTGTTACATTTGATCAAAACACTCTTCATAAGAGTGAATGACAGTACAGAGTCTACGTGCAGCTATTTTGAGATTTCTTTAAAATGTAATTAACCTAAATCCTTCCACACTAGCCTCAGGCAGATTCTTGAGACAAGGACAAAAAGCAGCCACATTCTTCACCAAAATAACACAAGATTAATCTCTAGGCAACATAGTAAAATTCTTCTTCTCTGAAACCACCTGAGCCAGGCTGTTGCATTTCAAACCACCCTCAGCACCAATGTCTTCCATATTTCTACTAGGATGACCCATTAAGCCCCACTTAAGGCATTCCACTGCTTTCCTAACTCAAAGTCCTCAAATCCACATTCCTCCAAACAAAAGCATGGTCAGGCCTATCACAGCAAGACCAGGTTCCTGGAAGCAACTTCTGTCTTAGGGTTTCCATTGCTGTAAAAGGTACCATGACCAAGGAAACTCTTATAAACAAAAACATTTAATTGGGGCTGGCTTACTGTGTTAGAGGTTTAGTCCATTATCATTATGGTGGGAAACATGGCAGTGTGTGCTGGAGTAGCCACAAGTTCTACATCTCCATCCACAGGTAGTCCAGGTTGCACACTGGACAGAGCTTGAGCATAGGAGACCTCAAAATCTGCCTCCACAGTCACATACTTTTCTCCAACAAGACCACACCTACTCCAAAAAGGCCACACCTCCTAATAGACCCATTCTCCATGGACTAAGTTTTCAAACACATGACTCTATGGGGGCCATACCTATTTAAACCTACCACATTCACTCTCTTCCTATACAATGCTTTTCCTCTTAGCTTTCAAGCTCATGATTTCTATACCCCAGCACGGGGTCAATTATTGTTGGAAGGAAGACAGCAGCTATCCACATAACACACCAAAGCTAGTTGGCATCACCCCTGCTGTGAGATGAGCATCACAGTTGAGTGTATCCTGATTAAATTTATACATTTAACTAATGTAATAAAGTAATTGCAATGAATGCATATTGATTTTTAAATAATTAAAGTCACTTTAAAGGGATAAGCAATTTGAGGGAGGAGGAACAACTTAGTTGGCAACGTGTCAGCCTCATAATTGTGAGGTCTTCAGTTCTAATACTTGGATTGCAAGTGAAATGTCAAGTGTGGTGGAGCTTGCATAATTCTAGGTCGGGGAAGGCAGAATCCAGCCGATTCTGGGTACTCACTTCCCAACAACATGGCCAAAGGTCAGGCCACTGAGAGGCACTGTCTTAAACAAGAGGTGGAAGATGCCTGAGCAACAATACTTACCTACACACACACACACACACACACACACACACACAATAAAATTAATAAATAATTAAAGTAATAGTAAAGTAAAATAATAAATAAATATAAAAATAACTAAATTATTTCATGTTCTATGTAATAGCACATGGATGTTTTCATAATTGGAGGCACTTGGGGTTCTTGATAACAACAGCATAGGTTATTAGATAGACATACTACATGTGGAGCATGTTCCCGACTGGGAGGAAGGTGGGAAGGCGCCGTGCCTGCTCAGAATCTGACTGCTGGGTTACATGGCCAGGCTGTGGGCTGTAGAAGCAATTTTACCTCTGGTTTTTCACAGCCCAGTGGCTGGGCAGAATTTTATAGTCAACAGCAGTAAAAAATCAGGCAGAGAAATCGAATCACCAGAGCCTGGGGTTGTGGGTAAGGGACAAAGAGAAAAATGGCAGAAATAAAATCCATACAATCACTGCAAAATAAGGCAACAGAAGAGGCTTTTTAGAAGGTAGAGGCTTGGAAGCAGGAGCTGAGTTAGTGTTAGAGACAGAAGGAGGCTGTTGGAAGGAAAAGAGGCGTGGGAGGGGAGCATTCTGGAGCAACGGCTTCCAAGGCTCCAGGAAATGAATGGGTTATATTTTTTCAGAAGAACCCCAAATTGCTCAATTACTCTTTGGAGTTAGTACAAGATTAAATTAGAGACGTAAAGAGAAGGGAACACAGGAAAGCAGCAAATGAACCCTCTATAATGGAAGTAAATATCCGCTTCCTTAAGAAAGAAAACTGAAAAAAAAAAAAAAAGAGAAATGGAAAAACAAATATTTCAATGGAAGAGTTTTTACTTCAAAACATTCAATAAATAAAATAATAAAATGAAATAAGGCAATAAAAACCTTAATATTTATGAAGATGGTCAACTGAATTCATGAAAAGATACTGACAGATAACAATTTAATCCTGAAGAAATTATGTTCATTTGTCTGTTATTATGCTGCTATATTCATTGGGCTCTATAGAAGTAGAATAAAGAACGGATTGTGATCTTCATTTTAATTAATTGAAATAATGGTAGTAGATACTTTTTAATGAAGAACTAGGTTGATGAAGTAAAGGGAGAAACCTATGTTCTCTGTATTATTAAATATCAAGAATATTTGTTCTTATCAGAAAAAGATGTTAGTGTTAAAGTAGTTTATCCAGGAGTACAAGTTCATGTGGAATAATCATAATTCAATAGCCTACAGCTAATAATCATAATTCAATAGCCTACAGCTAATAATCATAATCCAATAGCCTACTTCTAAGCTGGAGAACACTGTCCCCTGAATAGTGGATTGTAGGACAGACCTTGGCACCAGGCTAATTATGTCACATTCTTTCATGTAATTCAGTGATCTTAGACAAATTAGCTATCCACTGAGTGTGTTTCCTTGTTCTGTAAGGCTGTCAGTCATATTGGAATCATAAAATCAGGTAAATCCAACAAAAGAATAAATCGGGAGGCTGATGGAACAGGAGAGAATATTTCTATGGGTTCCCCAAGGCAATAAATGGAACCCTCACTCACTCCCCCACACCAGGAATCCATTGGTGGTTCATGACAAGTGTGTCCTATGTCCTGGCAGGTCTACAGAATTCAGCCAGACCATAGTCTGCCAGGAGGTTCTCCAATGGGAGTCAAAATAGAACAGGAGGCCCGGGAGAGAGTCGAATCCTTCTGGGTTGTCCTGATTCTAACTAGAGTGGGACTTGGAGGGAGTGTAGTACTGTGGGAGCCATGGTGGGGTCAAAGAAGCAGGGGTGGAGGCATGGGGAGTAGGTAGGATGCACAGGACCCTGACAATATAACAAGGTAATAAGCCAGCGTGGCCATCTGAGGAAGAGAACAATTCAGGGAGGCAGCCCTCAGGCCAAAGGATGTTTTCACTCACAGTCTTCAGGAAACTTCCATGAGCAACAAGCTGATATCAGAAGGAGTCGACACTGAAAGTCTTACTGTTTAGCTGTAGAGAGTCTGGGTTATGTTGTAAATAAGTTTTTCAAAAAAAGAGATTTATTTAGAATTTTATGGGTGTAAGTATTTGTCTGCATGTATGTAAGCTTAGCGTGTTCGATTGATGTCCTGGGCTTGATTCCTACCGCTGCAACAATAAATTCAGCTGAGTCCTAAGCAAAATGACCGGTCCTGGATGTATCAAATACCTGAGTCCAAACTATACTGCCGAGCCGGGTAAAGAAATCAGTGTAGTACAAGCATCAAGACAGACACCCAAACCTATGGGATAGAATAAGGTACTACTAACACCAAAACAGACAGCCAGACTTATGGGATAGAATATGGAGCCTAGAAATAAGTTTATGTGGCCTTAACCATCCATTTTTTTTGACAAAATTTCCAAATATTGGTTAGTCAAAAGGCAGACTCTTCAAGAAATGGTTCCAGGAAAACGAGATAGCCACATGTAGAATAATAAAACGAAGTTGCTCACTGTCTTGCACACCTGACGGAAAAAATCAGTTCAAGTTGAATCAAAGACCTTAGTGTAAAAGCTGGGGTTGCAAAACCATGAGAGTAAAATACAGGGAAAACACTAGAAGATGTGATACATGGAAGAGCTTTCTGGAGAGGACTCCAAATATCCCAGGAAACAATAATAAGAATCGACAAATGGGACTGGGTAAAATTAAATCACTCTGCGCAGCATAGGAACAAATCAGCAGGCCTTAGGCACCAGTTGCAAAACAAGAGAAAGTATTTGCCAGTTCCTCACCAGACAGAAGACTAACATCTAGACTGTGGATGGAACAAAATATATATATATATATATATATATATATATATATATATATATATATGCACCCTCACCCAAATGAACTGATCAATAAGTAAGCAAATAAGTTGAACAGACTATTCTAAACAGAAGTACAAATGGCCAATATATACACAGGAACAAAAGGTCAACATCCTTAGCCATCAGGGAAACACAAATCAAAATTACATTAAGATTCCATCTCAGCCCAGTCGGGATGGCTGTTACCAAGGAAACAAACGCTAGCAAGACTGCAAGAGGAGCCCTTATACATTGCGAGTGAAAATGTAGATCAGTGCAGCCACTGAGAAAATCAGTATAGAGGCTCCTCAAAGATCTAAAACCAGAAGTACATACCTGGCTCTATGAATCCTGAGTGTATTGCAGAAGGAATGTAGTCTATATTCCTTCTACACAGAGCTAACAGCATGTCCATTCTACCATTTTTTATTCATAAGAACTAAATCATGGAATCAGTCAGATGCCTAGTGTGGTGGTTTGAATGGGTTTAGCCCCCATGGACTCATTTGTTTGAATGAGTTTGGCTCATAGGGCGTGGCACTATTAGGACATGTGGAGTAGGTGTGGCCTTGGAGGAAGTATGTCACTGAGGAGGTAGGCTTTGAGGTCTCCTAGCTATACTCTGCCTTCTGACCAAGATGTAGAACTCTTGGCTCCTCCAGAATCATGTCTGCCTGCACACTGCCATGCTTCCTGCTATGATGATAATGAACTGAACATCTGAAAATGTAAGTGGTCCCCATTAAATGTTTGCCTTTATAAGAGTCTCATTAGTCATGTCTCTTTACAGCAATAGAAACCCTACTTAAGAGACCCATCAATACATAGATGATGTTTGGAGAGATAAACCATGGGGTCAGACAAGAGCCAATCAGACTCAGAACTTGTTGGTCTTCATTGCTTCTCCACTGGATGGATACAGATGCACTCCTTGAATGACAGAACCAGAAAGGAGTAATATGCTAATAATTGGGTTCAGGGGTGAGGACAGAGATGGAAATATATACTTTCTGGCTAGTTACTGGAAGGTCTTATCTTTGACTAGGCATCTGAGGTGCCCGCGAGGGCAGAGCACACCAGAGTAGTTGCAAGACATCAGTACGATGGGAAGCATTCTGAGCCTGGTGCCATTGGCCAGTAATTGTAACTACTGGGGAGGTATAGGAAAGATCACATGGTCAGAGCCAACCAGGAGAACTTAGTGAGACCCTGTCTTGAGATAAAGAGTAAGAAAAGGCTGGGAGGTAGCTTGGAGAGCCAGAGTAGCATGCAGGAAGCCAGGCTTCAATCCTCAGTACCGCAGAAACAAACTATTGTGAAGAACAGTCCGAAGACCTGTACCTGCACAGGCATTCACCGCCACAGCTAACATCAAAGCTATTATTGAGGCCCAAATTAAATATTAAAGCTAGAGAGACCCATCAATTGTCTCATCACTGACTATGTTTCCACAACCTGAGCTCCAGCTTAGCTCAGAAGTTGTAGTGATTAACAATAACCTTTCCCCATCTCTATGTTATATCCTTTATTCAATCTTTTATTGTACTTCTTTTTTTTCATTTTATGTTTCTTCCTGTTTACCTAATTTCAAAGCACACCATAAATGGTAACCATTCAAATACATCACTAGACTCCACTTGTTTATTATTTCTGTTAAGCGTTTTCTGGAAATAGATGTGGACTTTTGCTATTTTCATCCCCCAAGCACTTTATATTTTGGAGTCAAGTAAACGTTGTTTGAGAAGAATCAATCCTTAACACTCTCTCTGCGCATGCGTTATACATGTGTACATGTGTGTAGCCTGTGCAGGTGCTGCGTGCACATATGTGTGCATATGTGTAAAGGCTAGATATCAAAATCAGTTATCTTCTGCCTTAGTTTTTGAGACAAAGTTTCTAAGTGAACTGAGAGCTTATCAGTTCTGTTAGGCTGTCTAGCTTGTGAGCCTCAGGGTTGTCTCCAGCTCAGCAACTTGCCGTGGCAATGGTGGCAGAGCATCTGAACTGGTTCAGCTAGGCTGTCTAGCTTGTGAGCCTCAGGGTAGGCTCCATCCAGCCTTTGTAGAAGTCAAAGGACATCGTCTGTCTTCCACCATGTGTGACCCAGGGATCACACTCAGGTCGTTACATATAGTGTCAGTGCCTTCACTGACTGCTGACATGTTTACTTCATCTTATTACTCATGAGGGAAACTGATCAAGGGTAAAGTGTGTTTGAAACTCCCATCCTAGAGTGCTGCCCACCTAAACATAGTTTTTATTATTTTGCTTTGAATTTTAGTCATTGGCTCACTTTCAATGAGATTCACCAAGTAAGAAATCTTCAAGTTAAGGATGAATCTTCCCCACTGATCATTTTTCTTATCCATTCTCATCAGCTGACACTATTGTACAGTTTACCTAGAAAACAATTATTATAAAAGCTACAGGAAGGATTAGTTTTTGAAGGAGAGACAGTTCTTGGTAACTGAATGTGTTTACAACAAATCACTTTGAAAGACAATTGAATATAATTACTTATTATTAAGTCATTTGCAAGAAAATAACACCAGGACACATCTGTGGGTAAATAAAGCACATCTAATTTATGTCAGGGGACTATGCCACCCACACTTTTAGTGATATCTATAGCATAGAAGAACTTAACAGACATATTTCTGTAAAAGGAGAAAAAGGAAGGGGCTTATCCAAGCATTTAGTTGGTGGCCCCATCTGTGTGTATGCGAAAGTAAGCTATAGAACGTTCTAGTATTTTCTAGGGAATGGAATTTCTAACTGAAGACAGAATCCTTGGAGAAGCGGAGTCTTCTCGGGGTTTCTCCTAAACCCAGCACTGGTTGTACCAACCTATGGGGCTGCCAGGCTTCTACCTGAGCTGACTATAGTCTGACAAGCCCAGATGTGAAGTAAAATACAAACTGGCCACCTCTTACCCCAGGGCCACTGTCCTGGCTGTAGGGTTTTCTTCTGAGTGAAGTGCAGCTGAAGAACTGTCTTGCCTTGCTGACTCCGGTCAGCTATTGCTTTATCAGCAGAATGTCTTCATTTTCCGAGGACAGGACAGATCGATTTATAAGTGAATCTGGACAAAGGAGGAACAAATATTAAAGAGAAAATAACATGAAGATAAAATGATTAGAATCTTATTATAAAATGTACAGCTAAAGTTCTGAAAATGACTATTAAAAATATTTAAGCCATAATTGTGTTGTTCCACTCATCCTAAGGATGAAAGTGAAATTCATCTAAAACAACTTTGGGGGAGGATAATTTTTCCAGTAAAGGAGCTGAGAGCATGGGCTGACATTTTTCATATTTGAGCTTCCCAGAAACTAAGAGTAATATATTCTTTTCCTAAATATATTCAAGGATCTCTTCACATTTCACCAGATCTTTTCTTAATCCGCTTATATTAAAATCACTCTTTCCCAAATATCTCTATCCTTTTCAAATTTCTCTTCTTCAATTGCCAGCTGATCCAGGTCCTTATCTACAGTGGTTTCCCAGGTCAGTGGAACAGTTTTGAGCATTCTCATCAAAGACTTTATCAAGTCCTCTATCTCCAGCAAGATATGGAGCCTTTCTTTATAATTGATTCTTAACGAGTTATAGAATATTTAAAACATAAAATGTTCACCAATTTTCAGATAACCAAAGATTATAATTGGGGGTCGCATGTATGGGGTTACCTGGCTGTCAGAGTTTTCCAGTTTCTGATGTCTTTTATAGTGTTGTGACAATATGGACTTGATAATAAATAGTTCAGTAATGAGAAAAGTTCTGTACAACCAAGAAGTATACAGGTAGATGGGGGAAAAATATGGAATAGTTGTTAGAGAAAGAAGGAAGGGAGGGAGGAATGAATGGACAGACAGAAGAAGAGTAGAGACAGCTCCTGAGGTGGCTCAGCAGGCAAAAGCACTCACTCCACAAGCCTGATATGCTGAGCATGATTATTAGAATCCACAGAGAATGGTGCTAACCAACTCTCCAAACCTCCTACTGCCATATATATCCAACATCACACCTACACATCATCCACCCAATAATGATTTTTAAAGGAAAAAGTCAACACCTTTATCCTTCCATTAAAAATCAATTGAAATAGACTGGAGAAATGGCTCAGTGGTTAAGAGCACTGACTGCTCTTCCAGAGGTCCCGAGTTCAATTCCCACCAACCACATGGTGGCTTGCAACCATCTGTAAATGGGATCTGATGCCCTTTTCTGGTATGTCTGAAGACAGCCACAGTCTTATACATATACAGTCTTATACTCATATACATACAATAAATAAATCTTTAAAAAATTACTTTAAAATATCTAGTCTCTCTGTTCTTGTTACTTTTCTTGTTATCAAAGAACCATATAGATATGACAGAACATCCTCCTTGGGGTACCACAGAGAGGAACACTCTATATGATGACAGGGCCTTTGGAGTTGCTTTGGATGGTATTGCCATTATTTTACTTAATAGATTTTCCTGGTATTTCCTACTATGGCAACTTTACCTGAAGGCACATTACTCAGGAGACTTTAAGACCAAAGAAAGAAGAAGCCTCTAATTTAAAATGTTCAAAGTAAAAGTTTATGAATTGGTACATATCAGAATTTTTCTCTCTGGCTCATAACTATGGAGTTAAAGATGATTGTTTATTTATCAAGGACCTTGGATATTCAGCTTGGGAGGATACGGCATTTATAGCCTACAGATATAACTAGTGTCTTGTGTACAGGTCTACATTCATATATGTACATATATATATATATATATATATATATATATATATATATATATATATGTGTGTGTGTGTGTGTGTGTGTGTGTGTGTATATGTATGTGTGTGTATAAAATAAGCTTTTATCAACCCTAAAGCTGGGCAGATATCTGCCCTCTATCCTATTAAAATCAATGTCCTATTGATAACTCCAAGTTATTACTTAATATGTTTCATCTGGGCTGCTCTTAACTCCAATTGCCCAGGCCAGTCTTTGTGGCCATGCTTTCTTGACTCCAAACTCACGGTGTCTTCCTTCTCTTCCACCTTCCTTTCCCTTGTTCTCCTCCAACCCCAAGCCCTAGAAGCCAAGACCCCTCCTATCTCTCTGCTGCCTAGCTATTGGCTATAGGCATCTTTATTCACCAGTGAGAGATAACTTGGGGGCAAGGTTACATAGGGTCACTTGGGTTTATGTGCAGACTCTCTTGTCTCAGGTCTACACTCTAACTCTGCACTTATGTAATTCTTCTGGTTTCCATCTCTGCCTGTAGCAGATCCTCTGCCACAGGGCTCCATACTCAAATAGTGGTGGGAGGGAGCAAGCCTCCCAGGAGTGTGGACAGGCCTGTGAGTGCAGGCAGGGCCACCACTGCTGCTCAGAGGAACCCAACCAGAAACCTCAGGACACAGGAACAAAGGGGCAGCCTGGGATAGGAGTCTTCTGGTCTCAGTCTCCACCCACAGCTGATCCTGTGCCAACATACAGATATACCACCAGGAGAGAGTTGGTCTCCCAGGAGTGCCTACATACCTGCAAACCTGCATACAATTCTGCACCAATTCTCTTCAAATTACTGGCCCAAGGGGGACACTCACAGAGCCATCAGGACACAGGAACCAAGGATCAGCTGGGGACAGGCTCTTTTTGGTCTCTGTCTGCACCCCAGAGCAGACCCTGTTACCACAGCTTTCCATATCCAAATTCCTCCAGGAGATAACTGGTCTTACAGGAGTACTGACACACAGGCTTGCAGGAGAGATAAGCCAAAGTCAATGACAGCAAGATCAGCTAACACCAGAGATATCCAGGTGGCAAAAGGCAAGTGCAAGAACATAAACAACAGAAATCAAGACTACTTGGCATCATCAGAACCCAGTTCTTCTACCACAGTGAACCCTGGTTACCCCAACACACCAGAAAAGTAAGACTCTGATTTAAAATCACATCTCATGATGATGATAGAGGAATTTAAGAAGGACATAAACAACTCCCTTAAAGAAATACAGGAGAACACAGGTAAACAAGCAGAATACCTTAAAGAAGAAACACAAAAATCCCTTAAAGAATTACAGGAAAACACAACCAAATAGGTGAAGGAACTGAACAAAACCACCCAGAATCTAAAAATGGAAATAGAAACAATAAAGAAATCACAAAGGGAGACAACTCTGGAGATAGAAAACCTAGGAAAGAGACAAGGAGTCATAGACGCAAGCATCACCAACAGAATATAAGAGATAGAAGAGAGAATCTCAGGTACAGAAGATAGAAAACATTAACAAAAGAGTCAAAGAAAATGCAAAATGCAAAAAGCTCCTAACCCAAAACATCCAGGAAATCCAGGACACAATGAGAAGACAAGCCTAAGGATAATAGGTATAGATGAGAAGGAAGATTTCTAACTTAAAGGACCAGTAAATATCTTCAACAAAATTATAGAAGATAACTTACCTAAACTAAAGATGCCCATGAACATACAAGAAGCTTACAGAACTTCAAATAGATTGGACCAGAAAAGAAATTCCTCCCATCACATAATAATCAAAACACTAAACACACTAAACAAAGAAAGAATATTAAAAGCAGTGAGGGAAAAAGGTAAAGTAATATATAAAGGCAGACCTATAAGAATTATACCACACTCCTCAACAGAGACTATGAAAGCTAGAAGATCCTGGGGAGATCTCATATAGACCCTAAGAGAAGACAAATGCCAACCCAGACTACTATACCCAGCAAAACTCTCAATTACCACAGATGGAGAAACCAAGATATTCCATGACAAAACCAAATTTCCACAATATCTTTCCACAAATCCAGCAATACAAAGGATAATAGATGGAAAACGCCAACACAAAGAGAGAAAACGCAACACTACACCCTCAAAAAAACAAGAAAGTGATCTTCTTTCAACAAACCCAATAGAAGATAGCCACACTAACATAAAAATAACATCAATAATAACAGGGAGCAACAATTACTATTCCTTAATAAACCTTAACATCAATGGACTCAATTCCCCAATAAAAAGACATAGACTAACAGACTGGATATGTAAACAGGACCCAGAATTTTGCTGTATACAGGAAATGCACCTCAGTCTCAAAGACAAACACTACCTCAGAGTAAAGGACTGGAAGACAATTTTCCAAGCAAATGGTCCCAAGAAACAAGTCGGAGTAGTCATTCTAATATCGGCTAAAAATCGACTTTCAACCAAAAGTCATCAAAAAAAGATAAGGAAGGATCTTCATGTTCATCAAAGGAAAAATCTACCAAGAAAAACTCTCAATTCTGAACATCTATGCTCCAAGTGCAAGGGCACTCACATTCATAAAATAAACTTTACCGAAGCTCAAAGCACACATTGCACCTTACACAATAATTGTGGGGGATTTCAACACCCCATTCTCGTCAATGGACAGATCAGGGAAACACAAACTAAACAGAGACACAGTGAAACTATCAGAAGTTTTGGACCAAATGGATTTAAAATATGTCTATAGAACATTTCATCCTAAGTCAAAAGAATATACCTTCTTCTCAGCACCTCGTGGTACCTTCTCCAAAATTGACCATATACTTGGTCACAAATCAGGCCTCAAAAGATGTAAGAAGATAGGAATAATCCCATGCCTCCTATCAGATCACCACAGACTAAGGCTGATCTTCAATAGCAGCAACATCAACAGAAAGCCCACAGACACCTGGAAGCTGAACAACACTCTACTCAATGACAACTTGGTCAAGGAAGAAATAAAAAAAAAAAAAGAAATTAAAGACTTTTTAGAATTTAATGAAAATGAAGATACAACATACCCCAACTTATGGGACACAATGAAAGCAGTGATAAGAGGAAAACNCANAGCTCTGAGTGCCTCCAAAAAGAAACTGGAGAGAGAATATACTAGCAGTTTAACAGCACACCTGAAAGCTCTAGAGCAAAAAGAAGCAAATACACCCAAGAGGAGTAGACAGCAGGAAATAATTAAACTCAGGGCTGAAATCAACCAAGTAGAAATAAAAAGAACTATACAAAGAATCAACAAAATCATGACCTGGTTCTTTGAGAAAATCAACAACATAGATAATAAACCCTTATCCAGACTAACCAGAGGGAACAGAGACAGTACCCAAATTAACAAAATCAGAAATGAAAAGGGAAATATAACAACAGAAAGAGAAAAAATACAAAAAGACTTATCAGATCCTACTACAAAAGCCTATACTCAACAACACTGGAAAATCTGGGTGAAATGGACAAGTTTCTAGACAGACACCAGGTATCAAAGTTAAATCAGGATCAGATAAACGATCTAAACATTCCCATATCTCCTAAAGAAATAGAAACAGTCATTAATAGATTCCCAACCAAAATAAGCCCAGGACCAAATGGGTTTAGTGCAGTAATCTATCAGACCTTCAAAGAAGACATAATTCCAATTCTTCTCAAACTATTCCACAAAATAGAAACAGAAGGTACTCTACCCAATTCATTCTATGAAGCCACATTAACTCTGATTCCTAAACCACACAAAGACTCAACAAAGAAAGAGAACTTCAGACCAATTTCCGTTATGAATATTGATGCAAAAATACTCAATAAAATTCTTGCTAACTGAATTCAAGAACACATCAAAAAGATCATCCATCATGATCAAGTAGGCTTCATTCCAGGGATACAGGGATGGTTTAATATACAAAACTCAATCTATGTAATCCACTATATTAAAAACAAAAAACAAACAAACAAACAAACAAAAAACAAAGAAAAAACCCACATGATCATTTCATTAGATGCTGAAAAAGCATTTGTCAAAATCCAATATCCCTTCATGATAAAAATCTTGGAAAGATCAGGAATTCAAGGTCCATACCTAAACATAGTAAAAGCAATATATAGCAAACCAGTAGCCAACATCAAACTAAATGGAGAGAAACATGAAGCAATCCCACTAAAATCAGGGACTAGACAAAGCTGCCCACTTTCTCCCTACCTATTCAATATAGTAATCAAATTCCTAGCCAGAGCAATTAGACAACAAAAGGAGGTCAAAGGGTTACAAATTGGAAAGGAAGAAGTCAAAATATCACTATTTGCAAAAGTTATGATAGTATACTTAAGTGACCCAAAAAATTTGACCAGAAAATTCCTAAACCTGATAAACAACTTCAGCAACATGGCTAGATATAAAATTAACTCAAACAAATCAGTGGCCTTCCTCTACTCAAAGTATAAACAGGCTGAAAAAGAAATTAAGGAAACAACACCCTTTACAATAGTCATAAATAATATAAAATACCTTGGTGTGGCTCTAACTAAGGAAGTGAAAGATCTGTATGATAAGAACTTCAAGACTCTGAAAAAAGAAATCAAAGAAGATCTCAGAAGATGGAAAGATCTCCCATGCTCATGGATTGGCAGGATCAACACTGTGAAAATGGCTATCTTGCTGAAAGCAATCTACAGATTCAATGCAATCCCCATCAAAATTCCAACTCAATTCTTCACAGAGTTAGAAAGTGCAATTTGCAAATTCATCTGGAATA
>NC_034610.1:32947549-32987401 GCF_900095145.1 Mus pahari
AGAGAGGCCCCTTGGTCTTGCAAACTTTATATGCCCCAGTACAGGGGAACACCAGAGCCAAGAAGGGGGAGTGGGTGGGTAGGGGTGTGGGTAGGGGATAGCATTTGAAATGTAAATTAAGTAAATATTGAAAAGAAAAAAGAAAAGAAAAATGCTACCGAAAAAAAAATAGCCATCTCACAAAAAAGCAATCTACAGATTCAATGCAATCCTCATCAAAATTCCAACTCAATTCTTCATAGAGAAATCTGCAAATTCATCTGGATTAACAAAAACCCTAGAATAGTGAAAAATATTCTCAACAGTAAAAGAACTGCTGGTGAAATCACCATCTTGACCTCAAGCTATACTACAGAGCAAATGTTATAAAAACTGCATGGTATTTTGGTACAGTGACAGGCAGGAAGATCAATGGAAGACCCAGAAATGACTCCACACACCTATGGCCACTTGATATTTGACAAAGGAGCTAAAACCATCCAGTGGAAAAAAGACAGCACTTTCAACAGATGGTGTTAGTTCAACTGGTGGTTAGCATGTAGAAGAATGCAAATCGATCCCCTCTTATCTCCTTGTACAAAGCTCAAGTCCAAGTAGATCAACAACCTCCACATAAAACTAGATACAATGAAACTAATAGAAAAGAAAATGGGGAAGAGCCTGGAGGACATGGGCACAGGGGAAATTTTCCTGATCAGAACACCAAAAACTTATGCTGTAAGGTCAAAAATTGACAAATGAGACCTTATAAAATTGCAAAGCTTCTGTAAGGCAAAGGACACTGTCAATAGGACAAAACTGCAACCAACAGATTGGGAAAAGGTCTTTACCAACCCTTTATCCAATAGAGGGATAATATCAAATATATACAAAGAACTCAAGAAGTCAGACTCCAGAGAACCAAATAATTCTATTAAAAATGGGGCACAGCACTAAACAAAGAATTCTCAACTGAGGAATACCAAATGGCTGAGAAGCACCTAAAGAAATGTTCAACATCCTTAGTCATCAGGGAAATGCAAATCAAAACAACCCTGAGATTCCACCTTACACCAGTCAAAATGGCTAATATGAAAAACTCAGGCAACAGCAGATGCTGGCTAGGATGTGGAGAAAGAGAAACACTCCTCCATTGCTGGTGGGATTGCAAGCTGGAACAACCACTCTGGAAATCGATTTGGCAGTTCCTCAGAAAATTGGACATAGTTCTACCTAAGGACCCAGCAATACCATGCCTGGGCATATATCCAGAAGATGCTCTAACATATAACAAGAACACATGCTCCACTATGTTCATAGCAGCCTCATTTATAATAGCCAGAAACTGGAAAGAACCCAGATGGAATGGATACAGAAACTGTGGTACATTTACACAATGGAGTACTACTCAGCTATTAAAAACAATGAATTTGTGAAACTCATAGGCAGAAAATATCACCCTGAGTGAGGTAACCCAATCACAAAAGAACATACATGGTATGCACTCACTGATAAGTAAATATTAGCCCAGAAGCTCAGAATACCCAAGATATAATTCACAGACCACATGACACTCAAGAAGAAGGAAGACCAAAGTGTGGATACTTTGATCCTTCTTAGAAGGGGGAACAAAATACCCATGGAAGGAATTACAGAGGCAAAGTGTGGAGCAGAGACTGATGGAAAGACCATCCAGAGACTGTTCCACCTTGAGATCCATCCCATATACAGTCACCAAACCCAGACAATATTGTGAATGCCAACAAGTGCTTGATGACAGGAGCCTGATATAACTGTCTCCTGAGGGGCTCTACTAGTGCCTGACAAATACAGATGTGGATGCTGTCAGCCAACCACTGGACTGAGCACAGGGTCCCCAATGGAGGAATTTGATAAAGGACCTAAGGAGCTGAAGGGTTTTGCAGCCCCATAGGAGGAACAACAATATGAAGCAACCAGTACCCCAAGAGCTCCCAGGGACTAAACCATCAACCAAAGAGTATACATAGAGTGATCATGACTCCAGCCACATATGTAGCAGAGAACGGCCTTGTTGGACATCAATGTAATTCCGGTGCCTGGATATTGAAATATGATGGCCTTTATCCTTCCTGTATAACATGTTTACCCTCACTGTCATACTTAGAGACTATGATAGTCCATAAACCATGCCAACTAATGAGCCAAACGATTCAATGATGTCAGGACTGTGGTACAAAATCCTAATCCTGGATTCAAGTTACACCTTCCTGCCCTCCTCCAGATGCAAGTAATCTTGGGACCTGCCACAGCACATAGAAGGGGGCAGGTTGACTAAGAGTGACTCGGGCATCTTTGATGTAGGTAGCTTCTATGAGGTCATGTTGGGGTGGGACTTTGCAGTAGTGCAGCTGTTTTGGGGTCTCCCATGCAAGTAACCATAAATCTCATAGTTGCCCACGCTTTGGAAGTATGCTTTGGAAGTAAGATCGATAAACTCATTGATTGACCAAGTTGGGCTTTGGTAGAACTATAGTCTGCTCTGTCACATGTGACTTATTTGGGGTGAAGAAATACTCATTATCATCTTCATAAGAAGAGTCAACAACACTGACCCAAGGCAGAAGCTCAGTAAATATTATCTGTTATCATCCACATTTCTCTAAGATAAATTCTTAAAAGCACGATTGCTTGTTCAAAGACTAGAATATTCATGAGACTGGATGGCGCAAAACAAATTTTCTGAAAGTTTGGCCACATCTTTTTTTAGCATGATTTCATCATATCCTAAGGTGGTCTGCTTGTGTCAGTCAAGTGTAAGAATGGGAAAGAAAAACTAGTACAGGAGTAAACAGTGGTAAGGGATATGTATGGCAGCTTCCATACTTCTGGTGCTCAGGAGGGAAAGGGGTTGCTACAACCTTGTCTGCAGAGTGAGTTCCAGGTCAGCAAGGGCTATGTAGAAGAATGTTTCAAAAAACAAAACAAAGATAAAGGCAAAAAAAAGGAAAGAAAGAAAAAAGAAGGAAGGAAGAAAGGAAGGAAGGAAAGGAAGGGAGGGAGGGAAGGAAGAAGGAAGGAAGGAAGGAAGGAAGGAAGGAAGGAAGGAAGGAAGGAAGGAAGGAAGGAAAGAAAGAAAGAAAGAAAGAAAGAAAGAAAGAAAGAAGAGAAAGAAGGAAAGAAGAGAAAGAAGGAAAGAAGGGAAGAAAGAAAGAAAAAGAGAAAGAGAGAAAGAGAAGGAAGGAAGGAAATAAAGATAGAAGGAAGGAAGGAAGGAAGGAAGGAAGGAAGGAAGGAAGGAAGGAAGGAAGAAATGAAGGAAGCACCTTGAGTGTAGAAAGGGGGAATGAAAGAGACATAAAGAAGGTGTGGATGAGCCTGGCGGTGGTGGCGCATGCCTTTAATCCCAGCACTTGGGAGGCAGAGGCAGGCGAATTTCTGAGTTCGAGGCCAGCCTGGTCTACAAAGTGAGTTCCAGGACAGCCAGGGCTATGCAGAGAAACCCTGTCTCGAAAAACAAAAAACAAAAAACAAAAAACAACAAAAAAATTCTTTAAAAAAAAGAAGGTGTGGATGAATATAAGAAATTATAAAAGTTTGTTGTCAACAGTTCCTATAGAAATAAAGATGGCATGGCTATATTATTGTTGCATACACAGAAACACACATATACAGAAAGCAATCCCTTCACTAAGGGACACTGGACATTTCTGAAAGCAATAGATGATCCTTACCTTGGAATATGGATTGATCAATGGTGACCCCTCCATCCCATGTCACCCTGCTTTCCCAGACATGGCTCTTTAAGTTAAAGATAATTCATCCACTTACTGCAACATTTACCTGGGATCTAATGATGAGAAGGAAAAGTTTACTCTAAACAACTCCAAGATAAAACACTACCCTGATAATCTTAATTTCTGCCTTGCAAGGGCTAAGTAAAATTTCAGGAAAGGTATTAGTCAGGGTGATTTTTTTCACATCTCTAGGTGTAGAATTTCTTGAGATCATGAATTATCTTAAACTTTATATTCTCAAAGGAACTGCCCAGGCTGTCCTGGACTCAAGGAACTATAGCTGAAGGTCTTAGCCACCGTGAAAAAATCACAGATAAATACTGCCGGTGGGGGGAGAGGGTTTGTTAAATGGTAATTTCTGTAAAAGTTACGTGAGTCTTCACTTATATAGCAGTGAGTAGTGCTTAAGCTCTACAATTGGTACTAAAATGTAACATGATTTACATGCACACATACATAAACATTATAAGAAATGTATACCATATATCAATATTGCATATATATTATATTATATAACATATTATATAATATAATGTAATTATATTATATATTGCATATATGTGCAATATTTATATATGGTATACATTATACCATATACATATATTATTTTATATATATATATATATATATATATATATATATATATATATATCCATTTCTCTATCCTGTTGTGCAGAATCCATTCTTAGCCTGTTCCAGTACTCATATCTGTGCCTTATGTGTGTGGTGTGTGTACGATGTGTTGCTGGAATGAGTTCCAGGCATTCTACAAAACACAGCACCATGAGGCAGGATGTGCAGAAGTTAATTTCCACCACTTGAAAAGATCTGGGGCAACAATGATCTCAATCTCTTATTCCCTTCTGCAAAATCTTGGTTGAACAAAGCACTCAGCCTTGTGTAAATGGACACCATATGCTACCAGGCTGTGCTGTAAAACGCGTCACAGGATTATGGAAAATATTCAAGCCCTGACAACTTCTCTCTCCTCAGTTCTAGTTTTCCTAATGTAGAGCAGATGGTTCCATTGTGGAGTTGTACTGCTCTGATGTCTCTTATTGACAGGACCTTGATACGTAGCCAAGGTTGACATTGAAGTAATCTACCTGCTTTGGTTTTTCTGGGGGCTGGGATTATTGAGGTCCTGCTACACTCAACTCCACCAAAATTCTGCTCTAGTAAAATGAACGCCCCCTATTGCAAAACCTGCTACTGTACACTCTCTACCTGGGTCTCAAGTCAAAAATGTCTGGGCCACTTCCAGATCATCACCCATCCATACACACTGAAGCACAAGGCAAAGGGAACATTGAACAGCAACACTACCTCTCTTTAATTCTGAAAATGATGTATTTCTCCCCTCATTTTTACATCCTGTCTGGATCACTGCTGGTTTGGATCCAGATCTGCAGGCCAAGAGTATAAATATTAAATATGTCATCCTCACCATATCACCCAGCCCGGTCTACAATACACCAGCACCACAATGCCTTGGGCGAGACCCAAGTAGGTGCTGGTTATGTCTACCCGACTGCACAATCCTAGCCACGTGCTGCTGGATGAGGCTGACACAAGCACTGATGTTGCCTCAGATCGCATTTATGGCCCGAGCGGCACTAAGCTGCTGCCAGTGACACATGCCTGATCAGCATTTAAATTCCAAAATGGGCAAGTGGTCAGTGTCTCCCTGTCCCAGTCACAGAACACCATTTGGGGAGGTACCAAGGCAAAGTTAACATAGTGATACTAATCAAGAAAATCTGGTTAGTGCCAATAGACTCTCCTCTTCATAGGACTCAGGTAGAAATTCTTGGTTGCTGGTGGACAGACTTGAGAGACTGGCACAGAATTGTATTTTAAATTGTTTTCTCTCATTGATCACCAAGGCTTCATGCCCACGACAAGATAATGGTGCTTACCTCCTTCTTCCCCTCGGCTGGATTACTTCCTAGAAAGTTTCTCTGAGAACAGATATTCATGATGACATCTATCTCTTCCCAGGGGCCTGCAGGCCAGGGTTAGTCATCAGCTCCAGCTCAGGAGAGACTTTCTGAACATCCCGTTTCAGTCTTAAAATGGAATCGCAACAGTCCTGACATGGAGTATTCCAGGCAGGGGATGAAAAAGTAGGAGGAATGCAGGTGCTTAACTTAGCCCTTATCTTCAACAGCCCCCCACACTGACTCTAAAGAAACTAAATTCACCCTCTTGGTCTCAGGTTAGTGAGCATACATTTGTGCTTTCAAAGTGTTTCTAAATGGTTCTTCTGCAACTTCATTTTCTTCAATTTTATACTTACTGGGTTGGGTATGAAATAGTTGCAGATAATCTTTCTGATCTATTTTAGGGAGATTAATTATGGAGCTCTATAAGAAGCTAAAACCTTTCTCGGGGTCTTACAAAGATCTAGATGTAATTTAAATTCTGAGGAAGAAATTCACACTTGTATGTCATACATACATGCATATCATATATGTAACAATTCATTCTTATATACCATAATCATATACCACATACCACATACATAATAATTTATATTTATATACCATACCCACATGAATACCACATATAAAATAATTTGTGCTTATATGCCACACATGTATACACATCACATATGTAATAGGTTATATGCCATAATTACACAAACCACATATGTAATAGGTTATATGCCATAATTACACAAACCACATATGTAATAGGTTATATGCCATACTTTTACACACCACATATATAACAACTTAAACCTGTATACCACACATATGCTCATACCACACATATGCATATTATAAAATATACAGTGTGTTCTATAGAGACCTTCTTAGGGTTTAGGGTGCTTCCAATCATACTCTTTAACTTTTTCCAGAGTTTCTTTTTATTTTATGTGTATGAATGTTTGCCTGAATGTTTATGTCTGTGTGCTTTGTGTGTATAGTACCCAATGGAGGCCAGAGAGAGTACTGGATCCCCTGGAACTGGAGTTACAGATAGGTATAAGCCACCATACCCGGGGCTCATATGAAAGTGTGGGCATTGGGAATGGGACCCAAGTCCTCTGGAAAAGTGTCCAGTGCTCTGACCACTGAGCCATCTCTCTCCAGCTCCACATTACACTTTTGATCCTCTTTGGGTTTTAAACAATGTGATGAATGGGCAAGAGATAGAAAGGATGCAAGAGAACAGAGTAGGGATAACATGGCTTCCTTCTCCCCCCCCCCCCCAGGCACTGCTCTCATTTCTTCTAACAGACACAGGCAGTGGTGCTGGGAGCCTGAAGCCGGGGAGGGGCTGGCAGGAGGCTTCCCTTCTCCTAAGCTCACAGCTTGGGAAGGTAGAATGGGGAGGAGTTAGTGTGGGCTACAGACAGATGGTGCCTCCACCTCTGTACTGGCTCTGTTCAGAGCCTGTTAGACATCCCATCTTCCAACCATGAGAATCCATCCATGCCTTCTTCCAAAGGAAGAACAGGGGAAAGAACTGAAAAGTTCCCCATCAATATTGCCTGGGATGGTGGGCATAAAGGTAAAGAAGATGGAGACTCTTGTGTAGGTATTAGAAAGAGTTCAAGGAAAGAAAACTATATCTTTTTATCTAATCAAGCCATGAGGCAAGACCTGTTTTTAATATTTTCTGTAAATTACCAGAAAGTTTAGGTAAACAAAGAAATTATTTTTAAAGAAACTGTAGCATAATATTACCTTTATGCTGAACTATTATGTTTTGGTTTTGGCTCTTTTAATTTAAAATTCTGTGTAGGTTGTTGTTCACTGATACATACAAAAAGCACACATATGTACACATGTGCACAGATAGAATAATGTAAGGAAAACCACAAAGACGCCTCTGGCAAACGAAATGAAAAGTGTCATTGTTTCTGTCCTTTAGTTTATCTGTTTTCTGCATAGGCTTCCAAAATGCTACTTTTATAACATGTTGTGTATGCCTCTGCGTGTGTGTGTGTGTGTGTGTGTGTGTGTGTGTGTGTGTGTGTATGTCTATGTTGTGTACACATGCATGTGTACACTCGAGAGAGAGAGAGTGTGTGTGTGTGTGTGTGTGTGTGTGTGTGTGTGTGCATGTGTGCATGTGTGTGTGTCTTGAGGTTATTCTGATTTAATAGATGAAAGCAGGAATAAAGAACGTTAAACTGTCTCTGTCCTGGGGAAACCTTGGAGTTGGATGAAGGGCTGGCAGGGTAGGAAGGTTAATGCCAGCAAGATTAAGCAAGAAGAGCCCCTTATGTGTAGATCATGAGAGGATAGCCTTGGTCACATGTCACTGTCAGACACATGGAAGTCCATTCCAAGCTGTGAAGGAAATTAAATCAAATAAGTGCTGACAACCGGAGTCACTGGGCTGTTGACATTCTAGGTTGTTTACAAGCTGGGCTTTCCCAGACAGTACAGCTTACCCCAGATACTCTTCCATGGCACTAATTTATGTCAGTCTTTTAGTTTTCTCTATTAGAGACTTATTTTTGAAAACCAGAGGGAAGATTGGGTAAGTGCCAGTCAGGGTACAGCCTGTAGTCATGAAGGATGAGCCCAAGAGATCGACTGCATAACCCGAAGGGTTATATATACATTTGATTGTAAACTTGAAAATCGGTGTGAGATTTTAAGTCTTTTCCATACACACTGAAGCATGGGTGGAGGGATCGTTTGATGGCAATACTACTTCTCTTCAGTTCTGAGGGTTGCATGTTTCTCCTTTTATCTTTACATCCTGTCTGGATGGCTGCCAGTTTGGGACCAGATCTGTATACCCTGAAAAACGAGCATGTGACACAGCTTTAGGTTGGATGTAAATTGTCCCCAACAAGCTGATATGCTCAAACACTTGGTGTCCACCCTGATGTCACACTGTTTTGGAAAGTTGTGGAACTTTTAGGAGATGGAGCTCTGCTGGAGGAAGCTGGCCACTGGTGGTAAGCTGTGACACTTGACAGCCTGGCCCCACTTCCTGTTCAGTCTGTGCTTCCTCATGGTGAACACAGTGTGGCCACCTGCCTGGCATTATCGATGCCATGGCTTTGTATCCATGATGGACTGAGATGTCCTAGCAGTGACTCACAACCATCTATACTGGGATCTGATGCCCTCTTCTATACACATAAAATAAATAAATAAACCTTAGAAACAAAACAAAACAAAACAAAAAAACCCCAAAAACAAAAAAACCCCACCCTGACAGATAGTCAGTTAAGATGAAGAGGGTTTATTTTTAGCCAACAGTTCCAGGTTACATATAATTTTGACTTGCCAGCTTAAAAGGTAGGAAGATGGCAGGGACTGTGTCTCATTGATAGAGGGCTTGTTCAGCAGGTATCAAGCCCCAGGTTCAGACCCCTAGAGTGTGATCCCAGCACTCTAGATGCAGGGGCAGGGACACCAGAAGTTCTCAAGATCTAGCTGAGAGTTTACAGCCAGCCTTGAGACAGAAGACCTTGTCTCAAAAACACACAAAACTATGAAGGAAGATGAGTTCATAAATGTGTGGTTAAGAAGACCTTAATATTTTCTTCTTAAAAGTCCATTTCCATTAAAGGATTAAAATGCCGAGAGCCGAGATAAAATTTTCCTCCAATTCCAAGTACAACCACCAGCCGCTAATATGTTGATGACGTTATTTAGTCAGGAACACTGTCTGCCTCTGTGAGCTGCAGGCTATTGACACATGTCTTATTTAGCAATGGTGAGATGAACTGTGAGTATGTGGAGCTGAACAGGTAGCTCAGAGCAAGGCTGTAGTTCCATTAGCAAGCAACACATCTGTAGGGAGAGAAGGAACCCCAGGTGACTTAAGGCCTGAGTTAATAAAATCTGTGCTGTTGACATGTGCATGGCTATGTTAAGGACCCCAGAGTTTAGATCCATGGGGGAGGGGCAAAGCCTTCCTCCGGGGATCATGCATGGATGTTGATAGTATGAGCAGAAAATGTCCACCATAGCTATCTTTGTCCCCTGGCCAATACTCTGTTCAGTTCTGAGATAACTTGGAGGTACTGGTGTGCTGCCAGGGTTTCTCTTGCATAGAACACTGTCCACCCACCCAAGCTTTCTGTCCACGTGTCTGCCCGTGTTTCCTTTATCCCCTCAGCATGCATCTTTATGTAAGATGACAGCATAGCTGTGCAGGGGTGGGTCAAAGGCCAGGAGATTTTCTGTGACTAGAATACACCAGTAACATTTTACCCTTAGCCTATAATGATATTACAATAAAGAGGCCTCTTGACTGACATTTCCATGGCTAGGTTTTAACATAGTTCAGCAGGAAGATTACTGAAGTGAACTCCCAGCCACACCCCCCACAACCACATTTTTAACAAGGTACCTCGAAGTCCTGACAGTTTACTTCCCTGCGAATGGGACCTGAAGTGTTTATTTCATATCAACACTGAGGGAGCAAATATGGCAATGCTGAAAGACTGGGCACATAGGATCTTTTTCATACTTCTTCTTAAATCTAAAAATTAATTTAGTCTAACTAGTAACTTTTAAAATTGTATGTATTATGTGTATGTATGTATGTATGTATGTATGTATGTATGTGTACTGGCTAGTTTTGTGTCAACTTGATACAAGATGGAGTTATCACAGAGAAAGGAGCTTCAGGTGAGGAAGCGCCTCCATGAGATCCAGCTGTGGGGCATTTTCTCAATTAGTGATCAAGCGGGGAGGGCCCCTTGTGGGTGGTGCCATCTCTGGGCTGGTAGTCTGGGGTTCTATAAGAGCAGGCTGGGCAAGCCAGGGGAAGCAATCCACCAAGGAACATCCCTCCATGGCCTCTGCATCAGCTCCTGCTTCCTGACCTGCTTGAGTTTCGGTCCTGACGTCCTTTGATAGTCAACAACAATGTGGAAAGTGTAAGCTGAATAAACCCTTTCCTCCCCAACTTGTTTCTTGGTCATATTTGTGCAGGAATAGAAACCCTGACTAAGATAGTATGTATGTATGTATGTACGTATGTATGTATGTATGTATTTGGGGTGTGTATGCGCGCGTGTGTGCGTGTGTGTCACATGTGCTGTGAGTTAAGGTGCCTCCATGGAGGTCAAAGGACATTTGGGAGCTGTTCTCACTCACCTCCTTCTATGTTGCTGAAAGCAGGCTCTCTTTTACTTCTGCTACTGCCTTCCATGCTGCAGTCTAGCTGGACCAGGATTCCAGGCAGGTTTCTAATCTGTACTTCCCATCTCACCACAAGACTACTGAGAACAGACGTGCACTACCACACCTGGTTTGTTTGTATTTTTTTTTTAACAAAGATACTGGGGTTCAAACTTGGTTTATGAGGTTTCATAAGGCAGGTTAATATCTCTCTAAAGGTTTGATCTATACGAATTCAACCCCACGTGTCTTGATCAGTAATGATAGATGCCAAGAAACAGGGTCCGCTAAGCTCTGTGCAAGACCCCTTGTTTATTTCAAGAATATCAAATGATTATTGAAGGGTAGCTTTTCCTAGAGGTTGACAAAACAATTTCCTTTTACTAGTTGCTGATAGAAAAAAAAAATACCACTTGCGTTCTTATTTATGTTCATCTCTCTTTTAAGTATAACTTCAATATAGAGAGTTGATTGAAGCACATTGAGAAGCCATTTAGAAGATAAAGTCAGTAAATAGAGTTTTATTTTCATCCGGAAGATTTCACCTTATGAACTCATTTTGTGGGAAAGGTAATAATGTAATGATACCAGATGTAAGTTGCAAAATCAGGTGAGTGAGTCAGGCTACAAATGACATTCTGAGGCTTCTGGGAGACTCTGTAGCTGGATTCCTTTTATGTTATCCAGATCACCCAATAAGATACACTATTTATCTTTGTTTGCTTTGTTCTATAACTTTAAAAAAATGTCTGAATTATCTTGTCATGTAGTGAAGTCCCAGGTGTCCTTGAAATGATATAAAATAGTTTATCACCTGGGCAGCTATTAGAAGACTCACATGATTTTAGCAGGAAAAGATGCTGTCTTCGGACACGTGAAAACCCTGATGAAAGTCCAGAGGCCTAAGCCTTCAGTCCCACATGACTAAGCTGTCATCACGACTGTCACACGCCTCCTGAAAGTAGCAATTGTCGCAACTGCCTGCTGGAGTCACTCAACAATTTTACCACCAAGTAGGACCCTATAAAACTGCAGAGGGGCACAAGGGAGTGTTCTAGCCATGATGTGTCTATGAGGAACTTCGTTCTTTGATAGGGACGTCTGCATTCATAGACCTAACCATGCCTATACCCTTATCTGCTACAAAAAAAAAAAAAAAAAAGGAGAACCTTCATGTTGCCCACAGTATGGCCTTCCCTTTCTTCTTTGTAACCTTCTCCATTGGCTTGGCTCTTGGCAGTATTTGAACCCCTGAAAAAGGTGCAAAGCCAGATGATCCTCCTCCCAGAAGAGTCTTTAAAAGCTGAGCTTGTGAGCACTGGAAAGATAGCCTACGGCAGAGTATTTACTCAGAACCATCTTTTTCCATCCCCAGTATTGCAGGAGAACAGAGACGTCACCATTGAGCATGGATGGGATGCTAACATCTCCTCCAGAGCCTTCCTGTGTCCAGCTTGATTTGTTTAGATGGCATGAGGAGACTATCTGGGCCTGTAGGATGCTAGAGATGGCAACTGTCTCTCTCCAACGACTCATCTAAAACACCTTATGGTACAGGGCTAACCCACAGGGACCTGAAGGACTTAATCCAGTCACCTAACATGAACGGCATCCTAAGGAATGAGATCTTGTAGGGAGGAATGTCCTTGAATGTTGAACCTCATTTGAGGAGGAAACCCTGCAATCCCAGAACAAAGAAGGCTGGGGAAGGAAAGGCAGCTCTCCCAGAATGCCCAGTTTCTCAGCAGCTTCTCTACTGGCTATAGTACTGCCCCTAGTTTGGGGACCACTAGCTCAGAACCTCTCAAGATTTTCTTTTCACTCAATGACTCGAATTCCTCTCAGCCAACAAGAGTATCCTGGCTGGCTGGCTGTCCTCTCGTGAAACTGGGTGGATTTAAGTTGAAATTCTATGATGTAGCTCTAGGAACCCTCTTTTGCTCTTTTACTGTGCTTGGTGACATCTGGACCCTTGAGACTTCTAAACAAGACTTTGCTCACCAAAAGTAGCCGTGAATGAAGCAGGCATTAGTCACATTGGTTCTCCAGCCTACTAAGACCATTAAGTCTATGGAAATCATGATCCCACACAAGAAAGAGGCCCAGTAGCTCATTTTACCACAGATGTTCCCACTGTGATCACTGGCCACCGGGACAACTCAAAGCTATCTCAAGCAGAAGCCACCATGGACCTGGGTGGGAAGTAGGGTTCACTGGGGCCATATTGGATAATCAATGTAACATTATGCAAGCTCTGCCTGCCATGTGCTGTATGTGGGCATGGGACACCCAGAGCAAAGGAAGATGCTGACCCCAGGATCCTCCGCTGCTCATTGTGTGCAGCAGCTTAAATGTTTGAAACCAAAAGGAAAGGAGTGAGGCTCAGAGTTTATATAGGCTTTTTGAGCAGAGGTCTTGGTCTTGCTAGGTTGCCTAGGCTGTTTTGAAAATCCACACTTCAAGGGACTCTCCAGCCCCTACATCTGAGTAACTGGAATGACAAAGGATTGCCCATGTCCAGCTAAAAACTTCGGTGCAAAGCTCTGTTTTTTTGGTTTTGGGTTCTCCCCCCCCCCCCTTTTAAATGTCAGCTGTAAAAAGAGTGTGAAACTCCAGGTTAAAAAAAAAAGTATAAAAAGTTCTTCATTTAATTTTTTTAAATGCAGGAAAGCTTCAAAAACAATCAAGCACTCACCTCACTCCCCACCCCACCCCCACCCCCAAAACCACTCACAAAGAACTGCTAATGAAAATGAAAGCGGTTATTTTAAAACAAGCCTTGGACATTCTTCACATGGCCTTTTAATTCATTGATTCTAAGGACTGCGGTGAAAATCCATTTTAAGCACAGAGAAAAATATCACTTACCTTCACCCACTGGTGGGCTTTGGCACACTCATTTGGAAACGTCTGGTTTATTCATCTTAAGGAAAATACCAGGCTCGGTATTGTTTTGCAAATCATGGACTCAAATGAGAAAGAGATCGTGGTCTGTGACAAAGTGGTGCCACGGAATTGGGAGATGCTTTAAACTTTCCAAATTCCTGTTGGCAGAAGTCAAGCTGAATGCAAAACTTTAAGGAGTAGCCTTGGGTTCAGTGTTCTGGCCTCTTATGTTTCATGTGTGATACGGAGAACACTTCAGGTCTAACCAACGCTCTGTTCATCACGGTGATATCTGACGTTCACCTAAAACAGTTGATGGCTTTGGCACAGCAATGCAACAGATGGGTTGTTGTTCGTTTTTTTTTAAGCAGATGGGCTGCTGCGTGTAATTTTAAAAACACGGTTGCTCTTTCAAGAGCTCTACCCGAGTTCCTCTCAACCTTTTGTGGCTAGCTCTGCCAAGCTGCCAACTAGCTGGGTCTCACTTAGCTCCACCAATCCACTAGCTTTCGTGGTCTCACTCAGCTCCGCCAAACCGCTAGCTCACACTTTCCCCACGAACACCAGGAACTGCGCTCCTCAGTTGCCCCCAGACCTTACATGGCTTGTGCTCCTCCCTCTACAGTCTGGCTGAAAAGTCCTTTATCTCTTTCCCTCCTCTTCCTCCTGGGACCCGGAATTCTCACCTCTTTACCTTTGCCCAGTAATTGGCTTCTTCCATCTTTATTGACGTAATTCAAAAACAATTAGGGAACTAGATTTTAGTATCAGCTCCTTCCCCTACAATCCCTTGGTAGTTTTATAACCGCTTTCACTTGGCTCATTATGAGGTAGAATAAAGTAGGAAAGATCAACTATTAGATACTAATTTAACGATCTATTGAGTGATTTACCTAAAGAGCTGCTGGTACTGCGCTATTGCCAGACATGAGGTCATGGAACAGATCGACCCAGACAAATAGCTGAAGCACAATATGCTGTTGCCCTTAGCAGCCTGACCACAAAAGCTTCACACCTGCCAAGGGTAAATATGCCTTCAAAAAGCAAAAGCCCCCAAACTGACGACCACTCATACTTCTAGAAAACCCGCTTGCTTGCTCACCCTACATTGGGGTTTTTGAGTATAAAATGAGAATGCAAAGCAGATTCGGGACTGAAGCCTTTTAGGAGCTGTCCTGGCTTCAGTCCAGAGGTCAAATCTCCTCTCTTCCTCTCTCACTGGTCTTGGGGTGTTAATTCCAGAGAGGTTCCTGCAACAATTCATTGGATGTTCTGCCTTGTCTACCTACATACCCCAGCAGACAGAGACTGTCTATTAATTTAGTAGACAGGACAACAAACTGCGCATCCATTCTACAGTGTAACCTCAGCAAATAGATCTGCTACACAGAGAGAATTCTGACCAATTTATATATATATACAAAATGGAACTTGGTAGCTCAGTTGGTAGAGTGCTGGCCTAACACGTGTGAAGCCCTGAGTTTGATACCTATTGCCACATAAACTGGAGATGGTGGCACAGGCTCTGCCATCGCAGCACTCAGAAGGTAGAGGCAGGAAGATGAGGAGTTCAAGGTTACTCTTACTGGCAATCCTAGGTCATCCTTGACTACATAGTGGGTTTGAAGCCAGCCTTGGGTACCTGAGATCCTCTCCAGAGATAGCCCAGTCAATACATTGCTTGCAGAACAAGCAAGGGGATCTGAGTTTGGTCCCCACAGCTCAGATAAAAAGTTGGACTACAGTGGCACACAACAGTAATCCCCATCACTGGGAAGGTAGAAGCAGAAAAAGGACCCCGGGGTATTCAGGCCAGCAAGGGAAGCTCTATCGGTGAGCTCCAGATCTGTTCAGGAAAATAAGGGAGAAGTCAAGAGAAAAATGTACGCCCACTGGACACCTCCATTTTATGCTTTGTGGGGTCTGTTTTAGTCTAAATGCTCAGCCTTCCCAGTGTTTTTTGTGTGAGATTACCCATTCTGTTTACAGCTCTCAAACTAAACACCAAGCGATTGCTTCCTGGGGATGTCTCCCGTGAGCAAAAGAGCTGAGATGATGCGCAAAGGGCTCAGACTTTGGCAATTGACTGTTGTCAGTAATGGCACCGAGGCAGAAGAGAGTCACTGGGCTGCAGCCTCTGTCCCTGCCAGGCTAGGATGCACACTCTTCCTGTAGCTCAGTTCATGCGGCTGGCCTCTCCTGTATCATTGTTTCCTGAGTATGCGCATGGAAGAGTAAATGCTAACCAATAAACTTTGGATATTCGCCAGTATACAAGATAGATGAAAACGATTAAGGGCTAACAAGGGAAAGAGAAGACTCAAGTCTAGTAAAGATAAGAATTCTTCCAAGCCTCCCCAATTAGTCAATGACAGAATTAGGCACTACCCTGCCCTGAGTTCTCTCAGCCCTAGCATTTCCTACGTTTATTGTGATTTCTTATGGAAATCACATAAGATTTCATCGAGATGATTATCCGAAAGTTCCACCATCTATCTTTCAGAAATGGATGAAAAAATATCAGGCACTGTGGCTCAGACCTGTAATCTCAGCATTTAGGAAGCTCAGGCAGAAGAACTGTTGTGAGTTCAAGGCAAGCTTAGGCTACATAGTGAGTTCCGGGCCACTCTGCGGTATAGATTGAGACCTTGTCTACAACAAAAATCAAACCAACAACAAGAAACCACAGAACCAACAACAACAAAATAATTAAAAAAAAAAAAACTATTAGAACAAACAAAAGTAGGTAGGGTGTAACTCAGTGTAGGGCTTATGTAGCATCCTCCAGATCCCAGGGGCTTCCATTCCAACTGTGCAAAACTAAAACAAGCAACAAAAAAGAAAAAGTCACCTCTTTTTAAATGCGAAAAAATAAGTCAGTAGGAAACTATGTCTTAGTCCTTGAAGATATTAAAATCAATTAGGATTTAAGTTGGCTTAGCAAAAGGAAGGGTGGTATTTAAATGACATGCTATAATGTCACCTATTTCCTAAGTTTTATTTTAATTAACGGCAAACATTTCTAAGCCTGTGCATGTAGTGCCTGCCCTTTAATGATGTAGTGCTGACTCCCAACTAACAGCTAGGAAAAAAAAATACTAAGACCACGGATGCCGTGCCAAGTTTAGGGTCATTTCCTGAGAACACCCTAGAGCTCCAGTCAAGGGTTCCAGACCCTTGGTCCACCTGTTTTGGTTCATGGCTCGCAACCACACAGGCTGCGGGCTGTTCGCTTGCCAAGCTGATCTGATCTCTCCTTCCGATGGCCTACATCACTCCTGAGAGCAGGTGCTTCCTGGATGCTCACTTCTGGACTCTTTCTCATCACCACTGGAAACAGTTACTCTGTCCTTGCGCTTTACAGCGTCTTATCTGTCACTCCACTGCCCTGCTGATCACAGTAGTGACAAGGACCATCTTTGTTTTGGTTCTGCTCCCCCCCTGCCCCCTCTCTCGCTATATATATATAAAATGACCCCTTTCATGTATCTGTGGCCTTTACATAACCCAGGACAGGGCTCTGCATGGCCCAAGTGGCCCTAGAATATCTCTTGAATCAACAAATGACTAAATATATGTGACCGAAAGCAAACACACTCAGCTGCTACAAACCACAAAAGAAAACACAACATATTTAAATGCTCTTAAAGTTGAAAAGCTTAATATGAGAAGAAACTCCACTTGTTATAAATGTGTGTGAACGGCTGTTATTCTTAGTGAGCATACTTTCCAGTCTAGAGGGTGGATTTATCTGTTGGTCTTGGAGATTGCTTTGTGTTGTATCACATAACTGATAGGAACATGCCTGTGTTGCCTCCGAGAGTCCTATTTCAAGCACCACAAAGGATAATGTGAGTTTCTCAGCATGCAGCGACCACCAACAGGGCCTGGGAAAGTTTATTTGCTGAAGGTTGAAAAGCAAGGTAATAGCAGACATCAAAATTGACTATGAATGTCACACGAGGCTTATGTGTTTGTGTATATCGTAAAGACGCATGTACCCGCAGGTAACTGATTATCTTTCAGTCACTGTGCTTAAGATCAACATCTAGAACACAATTCAAACTAAAACTATAGGATTTAAAGATGTTTACATGAAAATGTCATTAGCTTAGCCTAACCTTTTTGCAGAATGTCCTGTAGTGAAAGGAATTATATGTTGAGGTATATGGTTTAGGTGTCAAGGGACAACAGAAAAGAAACAAGCTTGGCATTCTGCCCTTGTGTGTTTCTGTGCACCACGCGTATAGCTGCTGCCCTCAAAGGCCAGAACAGTGTGTCGGATCTCCCTGGAATAGAGTTACAGATCATTGTGAACCGTGTAGTGGGTTCTGAGAACTGAACCAGGTTCCTCTGCAAGAGGATTACGTACCTTGAATGGCTGAACCAACTCTCCTGCTCACTCTCATTCTGTCTTTAAGGCTTAACGATTATGGGCAAGTATAAAAATGCTTAGCTATTGGTGAAAGAGCCAGATTTAAAAGAACGAAGGCATGCAGTTTAGAATGGCTAGAGACTGAATAATTAAGAATTGCTTGCATGATATACAACAATTGTCGGTTATTTTTAATTGAGTGTTTAAGTAAAAGCTGACTGGCAAACACAAATTCTACTCCTCACATACTTAGGTGGCAGTTATCAAGTTTCCCTCATCTGTGGAGTCCGCATTCCCAGTTACCTTCTCTATCTGCACACATAGACAAAGTCTATTCAATCTTCAAGGCCAGCTCTAGTTCTGTCCACTAAAGAATTTAGTATTCCTTACCTTACATACTCTCTGCACCCATGTCTGCGTTTATCTTAGCCTAAATCTTCTGTTGTTATGGGATCTTCACAAGTTCATGACGTTCTGTGTTTGATTGTACTTTTGTATAGAATACCCAAGTCTGGGCTTCCTCTCTCATGATCATCGCTCTCAATGTTTTGTGACCTTCCCCTTTCTTCCTTCCCAAATCTTTCATCATATACTCTTAACACCTGTCTTGTATATATAACTTAGGATATATATATATATATATATATATATATATATATATATATCCAAGAACCAACACAATATATTCTTTTCTTTTACATGAATTAGAAAACATGGAATATACCTATAAGTTTTGTAAGATAATATGCAGTTTTTGATTCTGGTGTCTTCTATTCTCTGTTAGTGTGGGTTATAAAATAATTGCTACTAGAATATGGATTATTGACTCCCAAACACCCTCACCTTAGATGAAAGCCATTTCTTCTTCCTGTTTCTTGTACACAGCTGTGCATAATCCGACCCCAGCTTTCTATGGCCTCGGGAGGTGCTGGACTATACAGAGGCAGAATGTTAATCCATCTGTGGAGCTTTCAGGGGATCCTCCCTCTTGGTGAGATGGTACTTTTTGTGGGACTACTGTTGGGGTGTCACCCACTCCTCTGTAAGTAATACCAATAAATTCGCTGGGTCTCCAAGCCAGACTTTGGTGGCCTTGTCTTTGTCTGTCATTGGTATCCTATCTGTTCCAAATAGATATTTGTTTATTTAGTTCCAGGGAAAGTCATACAGACCTCCAAAATTAATACAAAATAAACATCTTCTCTTTATAAATTCATTTATCTTATGTATTTGTTACAGTAGTGGAAAGCAAATTAACCCAAACACAGGCATAAATAATGAAGTTATATTCTCACCATGTCAGTCAGGGTTCTCTAAGGAATATATATATATATATATATATATATATATATATATATATATATATATATATATATATATATATATGTAAACTGGCTTATAGGCAGTAGTCTTGGTAGCCCAAGAATGGCTGCCTTTTGACAGGAAGACCAAAAATCCAGTAGGTGTTCAGTTCACAAGACTGGATGCCCCAGAAGTTCCAGTTTGCTTCTGGAAGCCCCACGAAGGCCCCAGAGAAATGTCAGTTTTTAGTCCATGTTGGAATCCCAAAGAAGAAGTATATTTTAACACCATTGAAGAAGTGGGTTGGGATAGATGAACTTGCCAGTAAGAGTGAGGGCAAGCAGACAGAAAGACAACTGTTTCCTTCTTCCGTGTCCTTTTATGTGGGCTACCACCAGAAGATACCTCCTTAAGTGATCCAATCAAGAAAAATCCCTGGTAGGCATGCTCAGATGCTGAAGTGTTAGCTAATCCCAGAGATAGTCAAGTTACAACCAAGATTAGTCACTACACTTACCTTATGGTATGTATACATATGTACATATATAACATACTCATTACATACATATATACATGTGTGTGTATAAATAGCTCTTATTTTTAATGTGTCTTATTTTAAATGAATACATAGTAATTATACACATTTGTGGGCAGAGTGTGAAATTCAATTTAATATGTAACGATCAGACCAGAGCAGTATTTCTATCACCACTGTTATTTATTTTTTTCTTTGCCCTGGGAATGTTCTTTTAGGTATTCTGATCTAGTTCGTGGTTGTCAGCTGTAGTCACCCTACTGGGCTGTAGAGCATTAGAAGTTACTCCTTTTCTCCGACTGCGTCCCTTACATCCTCTCTCCATCCTCCCCTGGCTCACCCTCTTCTCAGGCTCCAGTCACCACTGTCTGACTCTGTTTCTTTGAGATCAGCTTTCTAGTTTTACACGGAGGTGAGACCACATGGCGGTTGTCTTCCTGAGCCTGGCATTTCACTTAACACAATGCCATCCACATCCCTTCGGATCACTGCAGATAGCTGAATCCTGTCCTTTTGTGTGGCTGACAGGAAGCTTATAACCATATGCCGCATTCTCTTCATTCATTCCCCTGCCATGACGCATCTAGGCAGGCTCCATATTTCAGCCATGTGACTAGTTCTACAATAAAGAAGACATGCAGGTTTCGATTCTTTTGGATAAATAGCATGTGGTAGTTGATTTTAGCTGTCAACTTGACACAATCCAGAATCACCCACGGAGGACACCCTGAGAAATGATCTAGATGAGGTTGGCCTAGGGGCATGCCTACGAGAGATTTTCTTAATTGTATTAAATAAATGGGAAGGCTTCCCTGGTAGTGGACAGGGAACTGAGTGGGCGCTGAACTGAGCCGGAAGAAAGTGCGCATCCTGGGGAGTAGAGGGTAAAGGGTGGGAAAAAGAAGAACCTACCTACGGTGTAGTGAAGACCAGCAACACAGAACTATGTGAACAAACTCCCCTCAGCACTAAACTGCTAGGAAGGTCCCCTCTGCCTCCTGCCCTAACAGGACCATAGCACCAAGTCTATTCCCCAGTGTTTGCCTTGATCTGCAAACCCAGGCTCATCTCCCATCTCTGAAGCTTTGGAGGTTTTTCCTTCCTCTCTTCTTATCAGAAGCCTGCTTCCCCACTGCCCGCTTCCCCACTGGCTGCTCCTCAGGCCTGAACAGGATCCCTCCTGTTCCTTCTCTCTGCCTCAGTTCAAGCCCAGCATCTCCTGTCTTGCTTATGCAAATGACTGTTGCTTTTCCTCCAATCTTGCCACTCCACAACACCCAGGCCCCTCTAGTCCCTTTAAAAACATCCTAAAAGTTTCTAGTGCCCTCAGGATGAACTTCCTCCTGCTTAACAATGCAGTGTGTAGCCGATGTTAGATGATCAATACAATTTGTTGAAAGATGGAATGAATGTGTCTCATATTATTGACTGTTTTTTAAGTGCCCATTTTTCTCTATTTGTATGTATGCCTGCCTCTCCTACAAACGGAATCTGTGCTGGCACTTAGATCTGTATGTCCATACCCGTGTGTCTTCCCAGCTCTTAACAAGAAGCAGTGCACAGCATAGGCATCAGGTATGCACCTGAGTGAATGAGTGGAGAAGGTTGTCTCAGAGTTGTGTGGGGTCCCAAAAGTTGCCGGCTACCTTTGCATTTTTGGCTTTGATTTAACCAGCAAAGTAAACAAAGTTCTAGTGCAATATGCAAATTTACCAAATGTATCTCCATCCCAGGAACCTGGGGATTAATCCTCCAGGCACTGTTTTGGCTTAGGAGAATTGATTATCTTTGTCCTGGCCCCATTCAGGAGTTTCCTCTTGCTGGTACTTCTAGAATCTTCCAGAGAGAGGTGATATGCTTAGCATTTCTATTAAACATAGATATCTGAAGGATGCTACCCACGTGTGTGGCCATGTTTTGTTTCCCAAGTGTTACTAGAAAGACTCTGTCCCTCTCATATTCTCAGGCCTGACAACATGACAAAGTTACTTGGCAGGAAGCAGGAAAGGGAACTGACCATGTCCTTGCTACCAACTTGAAAATAAAGCCCATCTTCTTGGCTCACTGCTAAGATAGAGCCAGGTACACGCATAACTTTGCTGCCTGTGTCTAAAAAGGTCATTTCATTTGATTCTAAAATATCAGCAATGGAATATTTCAAAAAGAATCTTCCTAAAGCTCTAACTGAAAAAGAAATAAATTCCCATTATATTTGACCAAATTAAGTCTGTCTTCTGTTAGAGAAAATAGACTTTTATAAAGAACTTCCCATGTGTCCATTTTGACACCAACATTGGCCTTCTAATTCGGATTTGATTAAAATGCACTTTCCTTCAGAAAGATAAAGAATAAAACAAAATAGCACGGACTCATGCAGAATAAAAATTCTGCACTGAACTGATTCCCAAGAAAGAAATGATTTAAAATGTTAAGCTAGGGCTGGAGAGCTGACTCGGTGGTTAAGAGCACACAGTGCTCTTCCAGGGGACCCGAGGAGTTCAGTTTCCAGTACCCACACCAGGCAACACACAACACCTTATAATTCTGAGGTCTTTATCTGCCCTCCATGGGCACCTGCACACAGGTGCACAGAAACACACATGCAGACATACACAATAAAATAAAATAAAATCATAAAAACTGTTTCACAATATCTTTAGTGTCCTATTTCAGACCAGCCTGAAGATATTTTCACAGCCCAATTCCCACGCACACCTCATCCATGCCAAGTTTTTGTTTTCAATTATGTTGTCACCTTATCGTGGCAGACAATTCTCTCTCTTCCTCTCAGCCAGTATCTCCTCGTTTTCTACGTTGAGGTTTACAGGCCATCCCTCAGACACTGCCCTTAAAACTTTAGCTCCCATGGCACACTGCACTGAATGGATGGTGGGGTCTAGCAGAAATTGTGGAGATGAGAACACGTCAACATAGTCGGAATAATTTGCAGTGATACCAAAACATGGTCTGGAAGAGGTCCTTGTTTGCTGTGAGGAAGAGAAGAAGCATCTCCTTTATGCAGTGGAAGATAGCCTTTCATGTTGTGGAAGTAGCTCAGTTGGTTAATGGAAGATAGCCTTTCATGTTGTGGAAGTAGCTCAGTTGGTTAGTACTTGCTATGGAAGCATGAGAACCTCAGTCTAGAATCTTAGCACTCAGTTGTGGCAAGATGCACCTGTAATCTCAGGGCTGGCAGCCAGGTGTGGCAACATGAACCTGTAATCTCAGGGCTGGCCAGCCAGGTGTGACAAGATGCAACTGTAATCTCAGGGCTGGCCAGCCAGGTGTGGCAACATTCACCTCTAATCTCAGGGCTGGCCAGCCAAGTGTGGCAACATGAACCTGTAAACTCGGTGCTACATCCACTCTGGTGAAGTCTGCTTGACAGGGTTAGAAACCTGGAAGCAGTCCTAAGACAAAGAGTTTCACGGGAACTTAGCCTCCTGGAACCTTGGCGTTCCCACAGCCCATATACTCACACCCTGTCCCTGCATTAGTCCGGTGTATGGATCCGTGTGCTCTCTTTCAGTATTGTTTTATTATAAGTGCCTTTAAGGATTGATTTTGACATATAGCTAAGCCTTCACCAGTGTCCTCAAAAGTCCTTGAAGCTGACCCTGAGCTTGGAATTCAGTAAGAATGTTTCCTATTCAGTAACACTCAAATTTACTTCTAGTAGAGACAGTGAAAATAATCAGGCATTGTAATTTACTTGAATAGAGCTAGAAAGCTCACACAGGAATACACAATGGCCTAGGAAATAGGTGAGTTGTGGTTTCATGAAAGGGTTAGTAGAATGGAATTCCCCTGGTGCAGGTTTTCCACTAGGCCCAGAGGAATAGCATAATCAGGTATTTACTAAAGGACCTCAGGTGGTGGGTTTAACCATAGACTAGCATTGCATCAGAGCATTCACCTAGCTCCTGTGTTTAGCTGATCTTAATAAAGGATTGTTCCTATTCTGAATTGTAAACAAGGCCTGGCTCCCACCATCTTTTTATGTATGCATTTTCTTTGTTTGGTGTAAGAACCAGTGTACCTTGGCAAATATATTTGCTTAGCCTTCTTGTTTTTCATCCGTAATATAAGACTGGGGCTCAATTTGACAAATTACATCCAGATACAGCACTCCCTTGTGTTCATATTTGTCCTTCATTTCTCACCAACTCCATGCCCACCTATCTGGAACCTTGATTCCCCATGGATTGAGAGAGGCCGACTGGGGCCGGTCTGTGGCAACTCAGGGCTGGCCAGCCAGGTGTGGCAACATGAAACTAATCTCAGGGCTGGACATCCTGGTGTGGCAACATGAAACTAATCTCAGGGCTGGACATCCTGGTGTGGCAACATGANTGGCAACATGAAACTAATCTCAGGGCTGGACATCCTGGTGTGGCAACATGAAACTAATCTCAGGGCTGGACATCCTGGTGTGGCAACATGAAACTGTAATCTCAGGGCTGGCCAGCCAGGTGTGGCAACATGAAACTGTAATCTCAGGGCTGGCCAGCCAGGTGTGGCAACATGAAACTAATCTCAGGGCTGGATATCCTGGTGTGGCAACATGAAACTGTAATCTCTGGGCTGGCCAGCCAGGTGTGGCAACATGAAACTAATCTCAGGGCTGGCCAGCCAGGTGTGGCAACATGAAACTAATCTCAGGGCTGGACATCCTGGTGTGGCAACATGAAACTGTAATCTCAGGGCTGGCCAGCCAGGTGTGACAAGATGCAACTGTAATCTCAGGGCTGGCCAGCCAGTCTAGACAATCTCTAAGTTCCAGGTTCAGTGAGAGACCCTCAAAAAGAAAAAAGAATAAGATACAGAGCAATAGCAAAAGTCACCTAAAATCAACTCTGGTTTCTAGACACCACTCATGGGTGTGTGTGCCTGCACACACAGGCACACACCATTCATACAAAAAAAAAAAAAATAGAAGAAAGAAAAGTCTCTTTTGCAGCCACCTTTCTCTGGATCAGAGAATATTTTTGTCATTTGATAACGCATGAAATCTACATGCATTATGACCTTTCTGTGATCTCTCACTGTTCACATCTAGTTCCCTCACATTTTTTAAGATTTTTCCTTTCAAATTCCTTACTGTGTCTAGCATAATTCTGGGTGAATAAATAGATGGATAGGTGTGTTACAAAGACACACAAGTTTAACGTGGACTGCCTCACTAGGCTGAAATTGGGGCTATAAATGTGGCTTTCCCACCTTCTGCAGTTTATTTTTTTAATTAATAATTTGGAGCAACCCTGAAGCTTTTTAGGGATTATTCACAACAACTCATTTGGTTTAGCTGGGAAGACTCGGGGAACTAAGAATTTCATCAAGGCTCCAAGTCCATCAGGCAGACAAGAGAAAGAGCCACTGTCACTGTTGTCCATGTGTGCTCATTAAGAGTTATTTCTGTTTTCCATGTATGTCTGGGCACGCTATCCATACATCTCTAACAAAAAGTAGCCTGGCCTTTGATAAAGATATGAGAACATCCAGTAAACATTCAGAAAACGCTCACTAATCTAGACATCCGATGATGGTTTTGCATATAAGCAAGCACCTCCTTTCTTAGACTTCCGCAGTGGGACAGAGAGGAACCGAGCAGGTCTGCCCGTAACAGAATTATCCGACACTTTTGTTTGAGCAAATGAAGGGGCTTTGAGTTAGGACTTCTGAGTGAGTTTGAAAACCTGGCTGGTTCGCACAGTATTGCCGAGTTTTGATCACCATGTAAGTGAGGTTAAAATAAATACCGCACGTCTCCTCTGAGGTTAAGGGAACTCTTGTCAGCCCTCGCTAATGAAGACAAAATAAACAACACTCACAGTTAATCATTGGCACGTGAAGTACATCGCAGTGAGAAAATGTACGTCATTTCGAATGGATAAGGAGTGTGTATATATATACACGTGTGTGTGTGTGTGTGTGTGTGTGTGTACGATGAGTGTGTATATATATATATATATATATATACACACATATATACATATATGTGTGTGTACATATATACATGTGTGTATGTGTATATATGTATATACATATATATAGTATGCTGAAACTTTCAAATTAAGTAAATAAAAATTATTCTTGAAAGTTAAATTTCCAAGTTAATGAATGTTTTCCGTAAGTTTCCAGCTTTGTGAAGAATTTGATTGTCAAGGCTCTGCTATTTGCCAGATGCTTGTAAGGACGTTGATTTATTTTTACTCAATTGCTACAGAAAGCTTAGCCTCTTCCCGGTGCAACACTGTCTTCAGTGACCAATGATTGGCAGAAAAAGTGCAGGAATATTTTTTTCTTTTTCTTTTTCTTTTTTAGAAAACCCAACATTGGATAAAGCTTAGTAAGTTTTTTAATATCTTATCTGACAGGTGTGTTTCATAAAAGCAAAAATTCAGATTCTTACAATTTTGAAAAAAATTTTAAAATCCACTTTATATTATGATGAATGGCACAACGAAAAGATGTGTTTAAATGAACTCTGTGGGCTGGGGAGATGCTTCAGTTGGTAATGCACATACTGCACAAACATGAAGAGCTAAACTTCATCCCAGCATCCATGTGGAAGGAGAGGCGTGTTGGTGGGTACCTTTAATCCCAGCCCCGGGAGGCAGGGATGGGCAGGTACCTGGGATTTGCTTGCCACCTAACCTAACCTCATTCATGGGTGAGCCTCCAGCCCCTCTGTTAGAGAAGCTTTCTCAAAAATTAGGGTCGATGGCTCATGAGAAACAATACCTGAGGCTGGCCTCTTGTCTCCACACATACCCCATAAAAATACATATATTAAAATGAAATATTTTGTCCCCAAAGGATTTCATAATAATCAATTTTCCTTCATTCATTTCAGACCAATTGTCTTTCAGAGCTGGATATGTGGTTTAAAAAAAAATACAGGATAATTATTTTGAACACAAACATATACCACTTCCCTACTGTTATGACCCTGAAACCTTTCTCTATAAATATTTTAAAGACTTTGAATTAATGTTTAGCAGAAGGGTTTACAAATGTCGCACTGAAATACTCCCCAGAGATATGATCATCTTTTACTAATTAACCAATCTGATGGCTCCCAGCCAAAGCAAACTTTTTAGCAAAATTGCATTCATCTGTTTATCATGGTGGAGTTATTTAAACACTTGGATTCCAGGAAATGAAGTTTTAAAACATATTTAGTTAAATGCGTTTTAACATTACCCAAATGGCCTCATTTAACTTGCTTTACAAAAATTACTTGCAGTTTTCTGTCACAAAGCAGACTTTCAGACAAATCCTTACCAATCTCTCATGAATAACTTATGGATCATCCCAAGTTTTAAAAATCTATCAGAATAATTAATATACAGAGACTTCCCCTGGGAGATAATATATAACCAAAGCTAACGATGATGTCCGGACACCTGGGTTTGAGCAGAAACTTGTAGTTACAGCTGAAACTCTGCGGTGACAGAGAAATGGCCTCAGATTACAAAGGGTCTGATCCTAAATCTGGGCGGCTCCTTCATGAACAGAGACTCAAAATTTTGTTGTGCTTGCTTCATCAACACTCATACTAAAATTGGAATGATACGCAGGAGATTAGCACTGTCCCTGCGCAAAACGACATGCAGACTTGTGATGTGTTACAAATTAAAAGAAAAAAAAGATGTTTTTGTTGCTTTTCTTTTAAGTGAGGATGCATGGAATTGTGATGGGAATAATAATAATAATAATAATACCACAATAATAATAATAATAATAATAATAATAATAAAACCAACTGTCGCATTGAACAGCTGGCTGGGTGATGGTTTTCTCCCCACACTTGTTTGGGAGTGGGAATTTCTGCTTTTCCTTGTAGAGCAATGGTGCTATTTTCCAACTAAGCCATTGTCCCTTCACCCCGTACTCCCAGTGTCCCTCTGCAGGCTGTTTGAACCTGATGTCCACTGATGCTTCTCCTCACCTTGGATTCTTCCCATTTCTCTCCATAGTACAATCTTTACCACATGCATTTTCAAATTAGTGTCTTACCTGAGGTTCCCATTGCTTTGATGAAACACCACGGCCAAAGCGACTTGGGGTTTATCTGGCTTAAGCTTCCACATCACTGTTGATCCCTGAAGGAAATCAGGACAGCAACTCAAATAGGGAGCTGATGCAGAGCCCGTGGAAGAGGGAGGTTTACTGGCTTACTGGCTTGTTCCCTGTGGCTTGCTCAGCCTGGAACCCATGACCACCAGCTCAGGGGTGTTCCAACTCTCAATGGACTGAGCCCTCATATATCAATCACTGAGAAAATGCCAATATATAAACAAGTCAAACAAACAAATGGAACAAAACAAACAACAAAAACGAAAGGAAAGAAAATACCCTACAGGTTTGTCTGCAGCCAGGCCTTCCCTAGAGCCATTTTCTCAGTTGAGGCTCCTTCCTCTTAGATGATACTCTGCTATACTAAGAAACCAGAGCCTAGCATAATCTTCATCAGAAAGGCCTTCTCCAGCATATGCAGAGACCCACAGCCAAGTATTAGGCAAGATCAGGGAACCCCCTCAGAAGATGGGGAGGAAGAATCGTAGGAGCCAGAGAGGTCCGGAACATCATAAGGCAGCAGCAACTAATAAAGCAGAGTCAACTAATCAGGTTCATAGGGGCTCACAAACAGAGTCCGAACTGCCAAGACCCGAAACTGGTTGGGACTCTGCATGTATGTTACAGCTGTGCAGCTTGGTGTTCTTATAGAACTCCTAACAGCAGGAGTGTGGGGAGGCGGGTGAGGGTGAGGGACTGCCTCCGATTCTTTTTACTGCTTTGAGACCCTTTCTCCTCCTACTGGGTTGCTTTATCCAGTCTTAATTTGTGGGTGTGCCTAGTCTCATTGCATCTTGTTATGCCATCTTTGGTTGATATCCCTTGGAAGCCCATTCTTTACTGAAGGGAATGGGAGGAGGGGTGGATCAGAGGAAGAGGGGAAGTGGGAAGAGCAACTGGGAGGAGTGGGAGGAAGGGAAACTGTGGTCAGGGTGTAATGTACAAAAGAAGAATTAAAAGAAGAACTAGAATTAGAAGAAGAGAAAGAGGGGGAGGAGGAAGAGGAAGAACAGGAAAAAAAACAATAAGAAAAGGAAGAAGAGGGAAAAGAAGAGAAGAACTAAAATTAGAAAGAAAAGAAGAGGATGAAGAGGATGAGGGTGAGGAAGAGGAAGAGGAGGAGGAGGAGAAGGAGGAGGGGAAGGAGGAAAAGAACATAAGTTTCCAGCAGTAAGGAGGTAACAGAAGATAGAACCTGAAGGTCTTGGTGCTCACATTTTCTCCCATTTTGCCTGGGATAGTTTTTTTGTTTGTTTCCTAAAGATGTTTTCTTTTTGGAAATGACAAACATGTTTTTAGAGAAAGATTCTATTTTCTCAAAACACCTATGAAAGTTTTTAAAATCTTTTCATATCCAGTCACATTGAGACTTTTAAGAGCTTCAATTTTTTTATTTGTAACAAAAATGTACAACTTTTTTTTTTAATTATTTAACCCATATATCATAGCACTCCATTTCCCCAAACTTCCACTTGTCTAACGCTATGTCTAGTGGTGTGAAGACTGACACTAACTAGGCCCAGGTCATTGGCACTCCTCCAGTGGCAGTGGTAGACATTCTAGGACATGTTTCAGGTTAACAGCACTCAAAGAGATAATGCTATTGAGTGAGAAGAATTAGCAGGCTTATCTTATGCAATTTCACCAAACATGCTGTCTTAGTAAGGGTTTCTATTCCTGGACAAAACATCATGACCAAGAAGCAAGTTGGGGAGGAAAGGGTTTATTCATCTTACATTCCATACTGCTGTTCATCACCAAGGAAGTCAGGACTGGAACTCAAGCAGGTCAGGAAGCAGGAGCTGATGCAGAGACCATGGAGGGATGTTCTTTACTGGCTTGCTTCCCCTGGCTTGCTCATTTTGCTCTCTTATAGAACCCAAGACTACCAGCCCAGAGATGGAACCACTCACAAGGGGACCTCCCCGCTGGATCACTAATTGAAAAAATGCCTTTCAGCTGGATCTCGTGGAGGCATTTCCGCAACTGAAGCTCCTTTCTCTGTGATAATTCCAGCTGTGTCAAGTTGACACAAAACTAGCCAGGACACATGTCAAGCCTACATCTCCTGTGAGGAAGGATGCATTAGGACTCATGAGTTACCTATCAGAGAAACCAAGTATGAGAGTATACTGAGCCAAATCATTTATGGTTAGATTGTATTTTTTTAAAAACTGTTGATCTTGCTGGTGCAGCGAGCATCTCTACATGACTTAACTTGGGCTCCAACAGCTTGACTTCAGAGTCTAGATAAATAAACCCTAGTGGAGCCTTTTAGTTTTCTTCCTTCATGACTCCACAGAGCTCTTTATTTAAAAAAGAAAAATAGATTAAGTACCAAGCACTCCATGCTTGCCAAAGTTCTTTAATATAATGGGTAGTGCCTTCAAGGCCTGGCAGCTTCCCTAAGAGGGCAACCGCTGAGACAGTTAGTTCAGCTCGCTGAGGACACAGTAAAGCTCAAGTTCACATGGCAACACTGGAGGCTAAGATCGTGTCTGCCTCGAATGTCTGAATTCTTGTGCATTTGTTTATTCCATCGTTTGGACGTTTCGAATGGAGTTTGACTGTACACAAGTTGCTTGTGGAGAGAAGAAAGCTCAGGCAGATAGAATACCCAAGTATCCTAGCAATGAACGAGGGAGATCTTTCAAAGAATTCATACATTTTCTTTCTTCCTCTATCTTTCCGGATGAAACTTGTAGTATAGGAACAGACAAAATTGTAAAATGCAGCTGATGTCCCATGCTTGGGCATATGTGAAGGGCCTTATTTTGTCTGTCTTTGAGAGCTGATATCACAGCCCATTCCATAATTTCTGTTCTGTTTTCTTGCCCCACCCTCTGCTTATTGCCATCTTACTGAAGACTTTGGTCATCTGCTCCACGTTGGTGTCACTAGTTCAGACTGCGTTCCTGGTACCATTCCAAAGGTGACCCTATAAGCCAGACCGTGGGGTTCATTTCAGAGGTACTCTCATTGCATGCACAGAGAGAAGCCACAGTAACCAGCAGAGCCCAAATTAGGAAGAGTGGATCCAAGCCCGGAGTAAGAAATAAAATTCAGGGTCTGAGCACGAACTGTAACAGAGATCATACACCATGAACATTTATTTTCGGATGTGTCACAGATCTTCTTCTTAAGAGCTATGTTGATTATTTTGCTCCTTGAGTTCTCCATCGACGTAACAGAACATCTCAGAGCCACCAGAAGACCTCTATAAAGATACAGAGGCCCTTGCATAACCTTATGCTCACATTCTTCTGGAAATTTAAAATACCACAGGTTTGCTAAAAAAAATAAAATTAAAAAAAAAAAAGAAGTTAACAAGACATGCCACCATTACTGCCCTCTCATTCCTTTCTCAAGACACCTGTGGATTGGCACATAAGAAGATGGCCCAGGGGGATGGGGGCATCTCATCCTGGGCCTTTAGCTCCTGCTAATGGTTCCTGGCATAAGATCCAAGAGGCTCGACTTTTGGAGTCTCTGATCACCCTCAGAGGAGAGTCACCACACCCCTGGAAACTTCGACATGGTTAGCTGTATGGAGAGTCCGCTCTCTGAAAACTCTCAGCATTTCAGTAGGGACTTGATGTCCCCAGCTATGTCCCAGGACAGCAGGGATACGGGAGTAGTATCTTCCTGAAATGAAAGAGAGTACGTTACTCTAGAAGCCAGAAGTGTCTTGAGAGTGGCTCATTGGGTACTCTGCATTTAAGGGTATACAGGCCGAAGACTACAGTTTGGGAGGAAGATTGAGTTGAATTATGATTCATTTCTTGCTGAATAAATGTTGTGATGTTGGACAGGTAAACTCTTGATACCCATTTTCCTCGCCATATAATGGAACTATTTTTTATTTGTTTCATAGGTTTCTTGCACAAAAACATTTTGGAGATGTCCTAGTATTGTTACTTATAACTATATAGCTATAGGCAAGCTATTAAACATTTGTGGTACCATCTTATTTTCAATAGGGCCATAAGCCTGGTACCTAACTTCCTGGGGGTGTCATGAGTACTTAGTGATATAATATATGTAAACTTTTTGGAATTGTTTTTGGTGCATGATATAGACTATTCCTTTCTTTTCCCTCCTCTCAATAGGGTTTCTCTTTGTAGCCCTGGCTGTCGTGGAACTCACTCTGTAGACTAGGCTGGACTAAAACTCAGAGATCTGCCTGCCTTTGCATCTTAAGTGCTGGAATTAAAGGTTTGTACGACCACTGCCCAGTGATAAGCTATTCTTAGTAACTATAATAAATGTTTGCTCTAAGGAAGCATTTGCCAAGTTCTCAGTGAACTGAAATTGCAGTTGCTATCATTGCTGCCATTATCATCATCCCAAGACTATAAGTGAGTTAGAGAAATACTTTTTAGGATATTTTCCCAAAGCCTCTCAGATCTGCTCTTTGAAATCTCTAAATCTATTCTTCTTTGCTCATAGCCAATGTAATCACCGTGTCTGTAAAGAGAAATCTCCAGGTCATGCCGTAGAGTGCATTTCCAAGTCTTCTGCATGCTTAAACTTCAATCAAGACATGTCAAACGTTTACATTTATCTGAGCCGTTGGCAGTTATCTGAGTCCTTGCAGAACCAAGAAGCGCTTGGATGAAGATCACGTATAAACGTTGACACACGGCACGTGTGCAGACACCTGTGAGTCACTGCGAGGTTCGGATTTCCTTGTGCTTTGGTGATTGGAGTAGCCAGACCCAGCACAGCTGTCTAGACTGTGCCATGGATACTTGGATTCCTTTGGACATCGGCTGTATCAGGTTGTTGCTATCTCGATGGTCATATAATCCAGCTGTTTACTTAGTTAGAGGTTCATCAGCAAAAATTCAGTCAGCCTCTTTCTTTGGGGATACATGCCTGGGCTTTGGTTGGACAATTTAAATCATTCCCTTTTATTTTTTTCAAGCATGGAACTAAAAGCATCCTTCCAGAATCTTCTTCCCAGTGATCTTTTCTCTGACCTCTGACTATAGAGACCCACTGAAAACACTTCACAGTGAAAACACCTTGTGAGCTCTAACACATCTCTCCCCTGCCTGCTCTCAGCCCTGGCTTTTCTAGGCGCTTGTCATCCAATCTTCTCTTGGACAGTAGAGTGGAATGTGACCCTTGGGTACACATCTGCTGGGTTCGGTTGTCTGGTGTCCATTTCCCTTTACTTCTATTTATAGTCTTGCTCCTTCAAATGGGACTCTACCTCAGGAATCTAGAAATTTCCAAAACAAGTGTGAACACGTGACCCTTAAATGGCTACCCCAGGCAGCCTTCTAGCCTTTCAAGTGAAAAACGATTTATTTTGATATTATGGTTGAACATACTAAGCTCGATATACATCCTGATGCTATCTTTGTATATATGTCTATATTTGTGTATGTGCATGTATGTTTGTGTATGTATAGGTTACTGGGTATTAAATTTGAGATCCTTTAACAAGCTAAACACTCTACCACTGAGGCTCATTCCTGGTCCCTTCAAGCTCTGAATGAAGTATTTTACACATGTGTGTTCTCAGCATGTTTAAAAGAGAGGCCTCTATGGGTTCATACACAGCAGTCTAAATCAGACCAGTCCTCAGGGCCATATGGTTCACCACTTGAAGTCTCAGATTAACCTGACTGTTCATTAATATCCTTTGAGTCTGGTTAGCCAGCCAGCTGCAAGACTACCATTTCTCTTCTCCAGATCACATTTCACATATGGTTCCTGATCCATAAACTTCCCTCCAAAGAGACATTGAAAAACACTTTTCTTAAAAGAGAAAAATACCACTAACGCATTGCCAGCTTCCTCTAGTGAACCCGAGTTTCATTTCTGCTGCTTCAATTCATCCCGAATTGTTCCTGTCTTCCCTGACATGGTTTGTATGTCTGCAGCTCCCCGTGGACATTCCCCTGGTCCATGGAATGTCCGAGAATCAAATAGCGAAAGCTGCAGAATCATAAGATAGAACACACCAAACAATCGTTTAAGGAATTACGTTTTCAAAAAAATCTCATTCATCTTGAATATTGGTATTAAAGAGAAAAAAACAAAAACAATAAAAACCAGGAGCTATTAAGAGTGTGGGGGTGGGGGTGGGGTGACAGATGGAGACTTTGGTCCTAACACAGAGTTTAGTTTAGTCCTTTTAACGAGCCTGTGAGATGAGGGTGTTGGTTTTTGTCACATCCACAGTGACAAAAACCTGTCTTAGACATGTGAGAGCTGTGGTCAGGAAATTATAGGGTAGCAAACAGACGAGGTAAAAAGGGAGGGGAGGGAAAGCAAAGGATACAGGCCTAGTGAGCGCATCTGCAGTGTCCAAGACAGAAACAGGAAATGGAATACACAAAACTTGCAGGGTCCCACTGTGCAGGCTGCGACACTCCTTCCCATCCCCCTGACCCAGATCTAGGGAGGTTAAGGTTTGGGTGCTGCAAGGCGTCCTACAGGAGGAAGAGGACTGTTTGAATTTCAGAGCACAGGGAGCTAATCTTGGTTCGGATGGCCTGGAGCAATGCTACATGCAGGGCAGGGCTCCTTGCCACAATCTTTGGAGTGTCATCATCACAACATTTTATAAAACAAAATATCTATTTTTTCTTCCATAGTAACCATGAGACACGGGAGTATTTCATTCTGTTTTGTTGATTTTGTTGTTAGTGAAGAGAATGAAGGTTTAGAGTTAGGAGATAATTTGGGATACAGCTTGAAGGGAGTCGTGGCGTCCATCTTGTTGGGCTCATATGGCGAAGGACCCCTGGGCTTAAATCTGTCAAAATTTTATTTACATCTTACCACAGACTAACGGGTCAAGTGTGTTTATCATTACCTCCTGTTTGAAATGTCTATATTCTCTTTTTATAGGTCAAGATGTGAACTGCGTTTTATCACTTGCTTTTTTTTGCAATGAGGTTTTTAATAAGCGTTAACTTTTAAGAGTCTCAATTGGAAGCAGAAAATAAAGCCCTTTATAAGGACATATGCACCCCAATATGCTCTCTGCAGGATATTTTCTTGCATGTGAAGAAAGATGTCTCATCCCAGGCAGCCAGCAAGATGGTGAGTGGAGTCTGTGGACACACACAGAACATCTGGCTGGAACATTTAGACTTCCTGCTTTGACTTTTCCCTTTCTCCAGTGCCAAGGCATAACCTCCGACAACCAGTCAGGATCCTTGCATGTTGAGCCAAGTTGTTGGTCATGCTGTCAATAGTTCTTGTGTACTATCATTTTTATTGTCAAAGATGTCACAAGGCCAAAGAATAAAAATAATGAAAAAGAAGACAGGGGAGGGGAAATCCATTTTAAATGAAAAATTTTCAGAAAGTTTGCAACTCTACAGCATTTATAAAAACTCTTAATGGATTCTATAACTGGATGATGCTTTCTTCCTTTAATAATTAATTAGACATGAAATGAATCTATTATTATGGATAATTACTTAATGGACTCCATTAGAATAAAGTTGCTAAAGGGAGAATGCATTTAGACTATGCAGATGATCTAACTTTTTTTACCTCCTCTGGAAAGTACATCAGAAGCAGGCAATGGCACTTAAAGGCTTGCACTCACAGTCACGCAGCATCTGAGGGCTTCATCCTCCTTCCACTGTCAGCTTCCTGCTCTCACCACTCGGCTTCACGACCCTGGGAACCATGGCCCCCGAAACTACATGTTAAGTTTAGAGTAGATTCAGAGCTGGAGAGCTCTGCCTCTGAGCTACCCTGGGCGACGGTTTTAGACCAGGAGCTGGAAAGGGTCTGTTCTTTCTGAGCTTTTGGAGGGGTGTGGCTAAGCTGCCCACTGTCTTGGAAGATGGTTCTCCATCGTGTGTCCCCTGTGGCAAGTCAGGAAAGGATTTCCAAACAGAGCTCCATCTTTCTGGTTTAGAATAGGCTAGATCTACCTGAATCACTGACAACCAATCGCCCTTGGGGACCCTAACTCAGAATTTGGTGACAGGGAAATCCGTACACTAATTGTTCGCATGAATGCCTCATTCTTCACTTGTCCTGCTTACTTTTTTTGGGGGGGGGGTGACTCTGTGGGCATTGGAATGTGTGTGACATGAAAAACTTGTAAAACAAAGGGCTCCACAAGCTGTGAGAACAGAGTAGCTAAGAATAAAACAATTGTGGTACTTGGTAGCTAAAGAGAGAGGCATCTGCTCAATGAATAGGAAAGAGGATCTAATTGGAGCTGTGGAAGCCCTGTGGTTAACAAGAAAACTCATGGAGATGAGAGAGGGCAGCCTTCATAAGCTATAGCTGATACAATGGAGGGCAGCCATCCCTGTCCCTGAGAGGAGAATTTAACGCTCATATCTATTAACCCCATCATATGGCTTTGTCTGAACCAATGGGAGCTCATTAGATTCCCCAGAAATAAACTCAGCTGCAAAGACACGTGGAAGGTCGCTGCTTCAGAAGTGTCACTGAACTAAGTCTGATGAAGGAAACTCCAGAATTACATTTGAAGGGGCCCTGGAAAGGGGATTTCCATTTGTCAGGGATAGCACGGACTCTCATACCCCACAGTCTGCCCGCCTTCCCCCGATCTCTTGCCCCTTGCCTTTCTCAGCTTTCCGTGACTTCAGCAAATCCCACAGTGAGCTCCAGGTTTCCAGATCCTCTTGATTCAATTCTTTCTCTGAAGACAATAGTGCAAATTTTGAAGTGGGGAAAGTAGATTTGGATCGCAGATGCATCCAAGCCCTACTACGTGTGGGTAGCTAGCTGCTCAGGCTGCCTTCAGAGTCTGTCCCTCAGTGAGGCAGGGCCATTTCTCAATGGCATTTGGCTCTGCTGCTTCTAGAACTTATGAGTGAAACAGTCATATAAAAAAAAAACTATCATAGAATTTGTAGCCATAGTTATGATAAATGATAGCATTTAAATGACAAAGTCATGAGGCAGTAAATGCAAGTCTGACCTCCATCATCAGTTCATCAGTGACCATTTCTTGAGCTCTTTCAGGGACAACCCTGATACATTCCTGCCCCCCCCCCAAGCTTTCCTTAGTCACAAAGGGAGATCCCATAACCTATTTCTTCTATCCTTGACTCTAAAGCCATGTACCTGAGCCGCCAAGTCCTGCTGCTTGCTGTGGCTTGAACATGGCCCCTCCATCAATTCCATCTTCCCCAGCTTCCTAGTTTTGATGGTTTCCTTCACTTCCTAGGCTTGGCTGGACTAGAACTCACTCTGTAGACCAGGCTAACCTTGAACTCTGAAATCCACCTGCTTCTGCCTCCCGAGTGCTGGGATTAAAGGTGTGCATCACCACACCCATCCCTAAATTTTTCCTTAATTCCTTTCCATAAATTGGAAACTTAGCTGAGTGGGGTCTTGCTCTGAAGTCACCACTCCCTTGTCCACTGAGCATCAAGGTTTTTTTTTTTTTTTAAATCTGTTTATACTTCTTGGTGTTTCTTTTCTCCTCTAATGGTCCACTTTGTATTCTCTTTGCTCAGCTTGGTTTTTTTTTTTAATTATAGATCTTCATAAGAGTGAACACTAATAACCAGATGGCCAGTTGATATGAGGCTGTTTTGAGATTTCCTCTGCCAATGTAGTTAATCCAACCCCATGAATTTAGCTTCAGACATATTTTTTTTGAATGAGAGCATAAAGAAACCACAGTTTTCACCAAAATATCACAAGAACAGTCTCTAGGCCACTTACTAAAATTCTTCTCCTCTGAAACCTCTTGAGTCAGGCCTTACAGTTCAAATCACCCTCTGTATATCTATCTTCCATGTCCCTACTAGGATGACCTCTGTATATCTATCTTCCATGTCCCTACTAGGATGACCNCCTCTGTATATCTATCTTCCATGTCCCTACTAGGATGACCTCTGTATATCTATCTTCCATGTCCCTACTAGGATGACCCACTAACCCCCACTTAAAATGTCCATCTGCTTTCTATTCCAAAATATACATTATTCCAAACAAAAGCATGGTTAGACCTATCATAGCAGCACCCCACTCGTGATCCCAACATCTGTCTTAAGGTTTTAATGTTGGGAAGAGACACCGTGACCAAGGCAATTATAAAGGAAAGCATTTAATTGGGGCTGGTTTACAGTACAGAGGTTGAGTCCATTATCATCACAGCAGGAAGCATAGCAGCATGCAGGCAGGCCTGGTACTAGAGGAGCTGAGAATGCTACATCCAAATCAACAGGGAGCAGAAAATGACTGAAACATACTTCCTCCAATAAGGCCACACCTTCTCCAACAAGGCCACACCTCCTAATAGTTCACAGTTCATAGGCCACTGCCTATGAACCTATGGAGGCCATTTTTATTCAAACCACATCACTGGACATGGGGGTGCATACCTTTAATGCTAGTACTCAGGAGATAGGGGCGAGCAGATCCCCATGAGTTTGAAGCCAGCTTGATCTATACATGGAATTTCAGGTTATCAAGGTCTATGTAATAAGTCTATGCCTTGATTGATAAGCAAATAAAGAAACAAGAAAAATCATACATAATAAAATTAAAACTCTGCCGGGCGTGGTGGCGCATGCCTTTAATCCCAGCACTCAGGAGGCAGAGGCAGGCGGATTTCTGAGTTCAAGGCCGGCCTGGTCTACAGAGTGAGTTCCAGGACAGCCAAGACTACACAGAGAAACCCTGTCTCGAAAAACCAATTAAAAAAAAAAATTAAAACTCTTGTCTTAGGAAGTACGTCCATCCAACTCTTCGAGGGACGCCAAGGGCACACTCAATTTAACTTGTGGAAAGTTAATAAAGGGATTATTTACAGAGCTTCAGGAAAGGTTTAGGGGATCTGACTAAGGAGTGTGTAAGACACACACACACACACGCACACGCACACGCACACGCACACACACACACACACACACACTCCGTTCCCCCACCTCTCCACCCCAGCAAACCAGCACTTGCTGGGACATATTGCCACCTTTACTGCCTCTCTATCTCGGGAGCAGAATTATCGACACTGAGAGGGCAGCGTGGGAAACCTGGAGAAGGATAGGAAGCTTTCGGAGATCACCACCAACCGGATGTTTGCAACCTCACCCTGACAGTGAGGCCCCGCCAACTGATCCCACTGGAAGGGAGAGCGGTTGAGAGCTGAATGTTGAGGTTCGTAGAGGGTAGCTTGTCGGAGAAGGGTCACAGTGAGGAAGAGAGGGGAGCAAATCTGAGGAGGCAAAGGAGAAGCAGCCAACCCGGGGAAGAAGGGGAAGCTGAACGCAGCGGCTAGGTCTGCTGTCTGCCTTTTCGCTACTTTCCCCTCAGCACCCCAGCATTTGCTCTCTCCTCTCCTGTGACAATTTCCTTTTGTGTTTTGTAAATCTGGCTACTCAACGAGTGCCCCGAGTTTCGGGGCCAGGGATCACCTCCAAACCAATGGAGCCAAAACATCTTCGTCTCTTGGTCCTTGCGAGTCCTGAACTGAACTGGGGAATGCAGATTTGCCAAGGATGAGGACGTAGGATGTGGGAGCACTTGTGTGGCTTTCTGTAGGATTCCAGACCTTATTGTGTTCAGGGTGGTGACTCTGTGTGGCCATTCTGGGGAAAAGACAGTGCAGGTATAAACTGGAGTTCTTTATGACCTGTGACAAGATAAACCGGTGACCCCGTTGTAGTCCAGCTGCTATAAACTGATGTCTTCTGCAGCATGCAGAGAGGGCCATAGTGGTCCAACCTGGACCAGGTGAACAGCTCAGCTGTGTCATTGCAGCCCAAAGGATGCTTTTAGAAGAGACATAGTACTTTTTTCCTCCTCCTCCTCCTCCTCCTCCTCCTCCTCCTCCTCCTCCTTACC
>NC_034610.1:32987596-32988883 GCF_900095145.1 Mus pahari
TCCTCTTCCTCCTCCTCCTCCTCCTCCTCCTCAGCTAACAATGCAATGTGGACATCCAAATGTTTTTCTGTGCACATGAAGACTGAGTCTTCAGATTATTTAGCTAATGAGCAAAGGCTGCCATGACCTCCACTTTTGACAATTTCACACACATGGATTGTCCTTTTTTAATTGCATTCAGCTCTTTTCTTCCCCTTGCAGCTTTCTTTGCAAAGGAAATTTTGTAGAAAGACAGAAAGCTCATCATATGAAGGGGTGGGATGACAGTGTCTAATCAGTGGCACTAAGATTAATTTTACAGTATCTGGTGTAACAACCACCAGAGTAACTCAAACAGTGTAACCAGATGATGCAGGGTCTTCAACAACAGGTCCCCAAACGGCAGATGGAATGGTCATGGAGAATCATTCCTTGTGATTCATTGTATGCCCTTCCTCTTATCTCATATTCACGAAGCAGATTCTGCATCCTGCCGTGGCCAGTCATCTTGTCTAATGAGAAGCTGCCCCACCCTGCCTCATCCTACCCACCCCTCCCCACCCTGCCCCAACCCAGGACACACACACACTTCTATCTCTTCAGGTGTTTGAATACTTCAAAACACCCTTTCTTCTTCTATTAGAGGCAACAGGAAGGTTGGTGGTTCCAGGACTGCCTTACCCAGTGAATGCCCTGTGGGAGAACGGCAAGGCAGGGTCGCTGCAGAACCCAATCTTCCGTCCGTCATAGGACAGCATTTTATAGAAAGAACAAATTTTGTTTTTTGATATTGTATATTATTTTTATTTTGCCAAAGGGAAGCTCATGTATACTTTTGGAAAAATGGGAAAGCAACTGGTAGTTGAATTGATTTCTCTGGATCTTGCCCAGTGTCCGGCTTCTGGGTAAATAAGAGTGTTCGAAGATGAGAAGTGCGTGTTACCAAGGGTCAAGCTCTACCCCAGGCACTGTAGAAGGCAGGACCCAGGATCAGGAAGAAGGGAGTGAAGCTGGTGTCTGTAAAGGTCACAAAGGTCATAGACCTGAACAACAGCCGACTGAGACAGGGGAGAGTGCAGATCTCTTCTCGCTTGCCTTAGGCTGTTGCCTTTTCTGAATCACTAATATTACTCTTTTCTGCTTTTTTCCTCTTGAATTAAATAATTAATAAATAAAACCTGGAGGCAGTTTCACGACCTGCTTTATGTCCCCCAAAGAAGGACACACACACGCACATACACACACACACACACACGCACACACACACGCACACGCACACACACACACACACACACTCCGTTCCCCCAC
>NC_034610.1:32988929-32997199 GCF_900095145.1 Mus pahari
CACACACACACACACACGCACACACACACACGCGCGCACACACACACGCACGCACACACACACACACACGCACACACACACACCTTTATATTTTGATAAGTTTTATACAACTTGGAAGCTGGGCCCTGTCTAACCTCCATGCAGTTAGTACACCTCCTGCCAATCATCCCGAGTTATTACTTACTAAACCCTATATTATACCTTGGCTGCCCTGGACCCAGAGGACTGCCCTCTCCCGGCTCCTTCACGAGGCGGCCATGCCTCTCCATCCTGCACTCCTCTCAGGCGTGGTGTCTCTCCTCTCCACACATCCAGGCATGGTGGGTCTCCCGAAAGAACAAATTTTAAGAAACAGAATGAAGTTGATCTTTTCTTTGGAACAAAATCTCTCTCTCAATATCTCTCTCTCTCTCTCTCTCTCTCTCTCTCTCTCTCTCTCTCTCTCTCTCTCTCACATCTTCCCTGCTTTCCCATCCCTTTCCTGGCTGAATGTTTAGAGTTGGGAGGAAGTATTGAGTAAGCTTCTGATGTGAAAAACTGGCACAAAGTTAAAGGCCTTACAGAATAAGTAAGTCTATCAAATGCTGCCTGGCAAATGAAAGTGCGAATGTCAGCTCAGGTGGGGCATATGAAGTAGGTTTTTGTGTCATGGTACGATGGCTAGTTTTCTCAAGACAGAGCCTCCTGAAGATGTTATCGCTGGTCCATGGACTCCTATGCTTAAAACTATAACCTTTGCATTCCCAGGCCATTAAAACCCACTGGCCCTCAGTGCTCCAGTATCTGACCTGAGGAAGCTAGCTGGTTCTCACAGAATGAGCAGAGAAGGAAGCAGTTAATAAATAGGACTTTGGCATTTAAATTAGAACTTCATGCACACATCACTCACACATATAGAAATTATTCATGGCGATTGGGGGATGTTTGGCCTGTGACAGGTCCATCAGGTTCTTAACAGACAAAGCCTGTTGGAATGTTCCAGGGTTTGTCATTTTCTCAATTCTGTCTCTTGGGCACAATTCCACGTTTGCTTCAGGACTTTGTGGGAACTCAGACCCTCCAGACCTTACACTCAGATGTTGGGAGTATTTTTTTTTTTTTTTTACTTGTTTGGTTCTCTTTGTTTGGTCTTCCAGACAAGCCAGGCACCACTCAGTGGGACACAGGGTTAGTGGCACTGTGGCCCGATGACTAAGGCAATGAAATAAGTCTTGGTGTTGGCAACAGTACCACAGAGCAAATCCCATAGTGTCAGGCGCTTTGGCCAGATGGATTGCTCAAGCTTTTGGATGCATCATTCCCAAGTACACATACTTAATCACTGCGGGCCCAGCCCACGGAAAAATGACCTGGTGCTTGTGTGGGTGTCGCTTCCTGTTTCTTCCTTTGGGCAACCAATCCCAACATCAGAGCCTATAATCAATATTGTCCTGGTTTCCTCTTTGAGGGGCTTAGCAATGCTTACATATTAGAAATTGGTTGCATGCAGATAAAATGATATTATTTCCAAATAGCTCAGTTTTTTGTTTTTTTTTTTTTGTTTTTTTTTTTTTGAGACTTGGACCTGGTTTCAAGTAGGCTGTACCATTGCCTTTTAAAGTACATTCTGTACTCAAAACATCAGGTTCCAGATTTTTACTTTCCAAGTCAGCTAAGGCATTTCTTTTACTGCATTTATTTTAAAATGCAGCTTGCCTGCCCGAGAAAGATAAATTTATCGAAAAGTAAATTAAGCCTCGTCAAAAGCTGTTTAAACCAAATATTCTATTCACTTATGTTGACAAATCAACAACAAATTAAAAATTTCCCTTCAATCAATATTTACCACACGCAGGGAACTTAATGAGCTAGAGAGCCAACATGATGTGGGGCCCCTCTTCAAGGAACTCAGTCTAGTCGAAAATGCAAAGCTGCTGTTCTTGACTGATTGTCAACAAGGACCCTGGATAAGTAATCAAGTGCGATTGGTGCAGGGCAGCTTGTTACTGTCATAGATGCTTAGGGAGAAGGAAACTAGCAAAAAAAGAAAGAGACAAGCAAGTCTTAGAGAAGGGTAGAAAATACAGACTTCTGAAATCCTGTTGGATTTAAAACATCTCAGAGGAAGAGTTTCCATGTAAGGAAAATATTAAAGCAATGAGAATATGGTAAAGCTGTATGCCAAGACCAGACCAACACAGGTGGAAGTTCAGACTGGAGGCGTGGACGTTTGGACTGGTAAGAAACGATAGCAAAATGTACGGGTAAGAGTCAGGGTTGAAGGGGTGATGTACCAGAAACAGCAGAGACATTTTGATGAAGTTAGATCCCAGCATGCTTCAACTGGGAAAGAAATCAGGTGTTGTGTCATGATGCAAGAGCAAGCAAGAAGCCTTAGACCAGCTTGCTATGAGCAAATTGGAACTCAACTGCCATGGAGAAAGACCAGAGAGAGGGTGTAAGGATTAAAGGAGACAGATGGGTCATTGGTTACAGATCACAGGTCTCTAAGCCCAGACATCGTGCCCAGTATGACCAGAGAATGAATCCACACTGCATGGGATTGAGGAAATGCAGCTGTTATTATCAGAGAGGAGATTAGATGCTATTCTACTTAGAAATGTTTGAATTTTAGATAAAAGGGGGGAAATCTAAATGATAGCGTCTCTTAAGCAATCAGTAGGAAAGCCAGGTGACAGGCCCTAAAGAATGACCATCTAAAACTGTGACTCTGACACCACAACCATGCTGAGCTCTCTATGGAAGACAGTCTGTAAAGAGAATAGAAGTACAGGCCAGAGCTGTGTTGCTGGTAACAATGAAATCCAAGAATAACCACGGATCCACATGGGAGGTGTGCTTGGGGCTGAGAGATGTTAAAACAACAAAACTGTGCATTAAATCCTGCCAAACATCACCAAATGGCTTTAAGAATTCGGACAACAAAAGAGCTGTTTTGTTTTGTTTTGTTTTGTTAAAATGCACTGGATGTGGTTAAGCATGAAAAAAATTCATTTTCAAAGTTAATGAATATATTCAGCCTCAGCCTGAAGCTTTCTAAAAACCAGCATGGTGTGCCACAAACTTAGCACCTTCCCATGTTTCTAAAATAACATGTCACAACTAAGTAGGTTTCACAAGGGACTCTGAATAGTACAACCACCATGCTAAACTATAGCTATCATTTGGCCAGTTCTTAGATGAGGAAAACAAAGCCTATAGATAGTTGGGCCCTTGTTCCAGATCAGATAGACAGTTAACAGCAGAAATAAGGCCTTACGTCACCTCTGTGCTTCCGAAGGCTGTGTTCTGTTTGCTATGTGGTAAAAGGTCTTATTCAATAGCAATACAGAAAATGCAAAGACTCTCTTAAACCCCCCTATGAACGACTTCCTGCTATGCTAGATTCCCAGGAGTACTAAATGGCAGCAGGCTATTAGCTCTTCTTCACTTTCTGTATCGTTTGTGGATGTACACATCCATCCACATGCACCACAAAAGACTTGTCAAGGATAACAGATGAGCCAGGGTGGATTGCAGTCACACACGTGAGGGATAGCGACGCTGTGACATGTTCATATGTACTGCGTGCGGGGAGCTAGTCGAAACCTCTCAGCCCTGCTCTTCATTCGGGACAAAGCATGCCTTCAGAGAAACAGCCCACCACCTCTAGGTTTTACCACCGTGCATGGCACCAGAGACATTTTGGTCGTGGTTTAAACTGTGGCCCAAATCACGTATTCAGCCAAAGTCAATACAGAAGTAAAGTTAATGGAAGACAATGTGAAGTAAAGGCCTTTGATGAGTGAGCAAATCTCAGCTCTACCCACTGGGGGCTGCTGCCGTCAGGAGTATTTCAGTTTTCCAAGACGGTGTGAAGAGTATGATTTTCATAAGAGAGAGTTTTGTTTTCCTTTCTCCATCAGACAGCTAATTACATGTTATGAAAGCACCGTGTAAACTGAGCACACGCACATCTGTAGGCCAGATTGGATTTGAAATATGTGTTAGTTTATTAACATCATTAAGTTCATTAAGTCCAAAAAGTAATGAGCACAAGAAGAGAGGCCAAGCAGAAAGCAAGTCTGACCAAAACCACAAATTCCTCAGTTCTCTGGAGAGACCCAACTTTACTCAGCTATAGACACATAACTAATGCATACATTATGACTTCAAAAGTCCAAGAGTGACCCACAAACAGCTTCTAAGACCCTACATGTTCATAAACAGAAGCATCAACAGCACAAATTTAGATGGTGGACCTTATTTCCCTTTTCATTAATTAATCTATGTATTGACTTTACATCCCAATCACAGCACCCCCTCCCTTCCCACATCCCCCCACACCAGTTCTTCCCTATAACCCCCTCCCCGTTCTCTGAGAAGGGGGAGGCCCCCATAGATATCACCCCACCCTGGCGCATCAAGTCACTGCAAGACTAGGAGTGTCTTCTCCTCTTGAGGCCAGACAAGGTGGCCCAGTTAGAGGAACGGGATGCACAGGCAGACAACAGATTCAGGGGCAGGCCCTGCTCCAGTTGGTTGAGGACCTGCATGAAGACCAAGCTGCACATCTACTACATATGTGTGGAGGGGGTAGGTCCAGCCCATGCTTGCTCTTTGGTTGGTGGCTCAGTCTCTGGGAGTCCCCAAGGTGGGGACCTTATTTTCAAAACGACTTTTGGGGATGGAGACATAGCCCCGTGGTTAAGAGTATTGGCTGTTCCTGCAGTGGACCCAGTTTCAGTTCTTAGCACCCAAACTGGGGTGTACTAGAACGCCACTTCTTGGGTACCTACATGCACATGCTTCAGTACATATCCTGGAGTCCATACATACATGTAAAATAAACAAATCTTTGAAGCATAATATTTTTGCTAGCTTGTTTTCATATGAGTTATAGTTCCGTTATTCCTGAGAGATTAAAAGGGCCCTGAATTTTTTAAAGTCACATCAAAACTGAAATTTGAGGCAAAATAATCTTGAAAAAAAATAAGAAAGACAGAACCATCTTCACCACTAATAAGGAGAAGGACTGAAGGAAAGAGGCTATGATGTGGTGGAAAACCTACACGGTTTCTGGATTTAGTTCTGCTGTTAATAATTTCCTGACCTTTGAAAAATATAATCCATATGCAATTCAAGTTTACTTTCTATATAATAGGAATTAATAACGATTTTCATCATAAAACATTTGGTTTGAGTTGGCGAGGTGGGGCTCTGAGAGTAAAAGCCTTTGCCACCAGGCCTGACACATTGAGTTACGTTCCCTGGAACCCACATGGAAGAGAGTTCTGACTCCAGCAAGATGTGTGTGTGTCTCTGTGTGTGTGTGCGTGTGTGCTTATGCATGTACATATGTACATATATGTGCATATGTACCTGTATGTGTATATGTATATGATGTATATGTATATGTAAGTATATATATATATATATATACACAGCAAATAAATATGTGTTTAAAACATATATAACAATATACTGTAGTTTATAAATTATGACCATAAAACAAATACACAGTTCTAAAATGTTATTACAATTGGAGTGAAAATGAAGAGGTGGGGATCTGAAACAGCACAAACACCAGGCAAATGCATAAAATGGAGGCCACTTGTACCCTGAAAACCATTGACCTCTCCTGGCTCTGCTCTACGTAGATTCAGAGAACACATACTTTCTCATTCCTTGATGTACAGGACAGTCTAACAATGTGAATCTTGGAAAGACAATTACTTCCCAACAAAACAAGTTATACAAAATCAGTTTCAGAACTAGAACATGGTAAGTGATTTAAAAAAAAAAAAGCATATCCTCATTTTAATAAATCATTTCTGTTGTACTGGGGAAGCTTGGCTTATGGGTGGGAAATATTGGGTACACACATTTGCAGCGTACTCTTTTCAGGGACAAAGTCCAAGATGTGGTAACTCCTATTGCAGCGAGAGAAACCTGAATGGTAAGACGGGAAGGCATACAAGAGATCACAGGAGAGATGGTAATACTGACCACCTTTATACAATTTAATGTTAAGTCGATATATGTATACCACTTTGTAGACAGGAGTCATTGTTGGTGTCTGAAAGGGTCATACATGCATATAATGTAGCTTGGTCTAATGCCCCTGCACCAGTTTCCCTCTATCTCCCACTACTTTTCCCTTCCAGCTTCACGTGTTCTTTTTTTTAAACCCACCAAGTCCACTTAGTGCTGCCTAGATATGCATAGCTGGAGGACTCCATACTGAGGCATGGGTGGCCTGTCAAGGACAGCATCCCTGAAGCACCCTGACTCTCCTTCACCCAGCAGCGATCAACTGTCAACAGCTCCTCATCTAGTAACAGGGATGCACGAGCTTCTCCCCCAGCCACGCTGATTGTAACCTGGTAGCCAGATGTTGATGGCCTATTTATCAAGATTTCTTTATCTAATTAACTTAGGTTAAGGGATTTTGAGGGAAACCTCTGCTCCGACTATTATTGAGCAACGGAGACTTGACTCACCTTCCTATCACAGACAGCCAGAAAACTGAGCAAGAAGTGAGCAAGTAGTTTGAGATAGTGGATTACCACAAGCCACACAGAACTGTGATCCCTGTGAGGACAAAGACAAAGAAGGTTACCTGGACTCTGCTCAGGAATCAGAGGGGAGACCTCGAGTAGCACACAGCATCTTCACTTTATTCAAAGGGATGAAGGGCAACGTTTGCATTGACTGAGTACTGAAGGTAGGGGAAATGGATAGAGAGGGAGTTTCAGAAAACCTCAAAGATCAAACAGCATTAAATGCAAAGAACTTAAGCACTAGGGTTAAATGATGGGGACCATCAGATTTGGGGTGTGGATCACTTGCATAGCATGCTAGAGGCCCTGATTTTTATGATCAGAGTTGAAAAAAAAAAACAAAACCCTGCAACATTGATTAAATGAAAGACTAAAGATTGATATTCTTGAGCCTTCTCAATGAAAACAAAGTATAGTTAGTAACATTATTTGGATTATGGAATTGCTACTCTCACCTATCCCCCATAGTAGAGAATCATTGCTTTCTTTTCTCTTTGAGCATTTATTCTTAGAAAGTTTCATTCATCTGTGCATTATGTCATAATTATATCACCCCGCTTGCTCCCTCCAACTACTTTCTCCTGAGGCCCCCCAACATATCTACCTCCTTATATCATTCCTTTCTCTCTCTCCTCTCTCACTCTCTCTCCCTCCCTTCCTCCCTCTGCGCTCCCTCCAAACCCACAGAGTAAAATTAAATCTGTCTGTCTCTGCAATGGGTGTGGAGCCATCCACTGGGAAATGGATCTCCTTGTTAGCTAGATTTCACAGTACTGGATGGTGTTGTGAAAACTACTGGGGGAGAACGTCAACAGTCTTATCTAGCTGGACCCTGCCTGTTATAGTATACATACCAGGAAGCTGTACCGGCTGTGCAATAGTGGTGAGACTGTTTATGGGGTAACCAACTGCTCTATCTATTGTATTTGAAGTGTGCTCCACAGGAGGTAGCCCATGCTTGGCATCATAAATGTAACCAACACTCAAGACTGGAGAAGACACGGGCCCAAGGAGAACCAATTTATGTAGTTTTGCTAACTGATTATATTGTCAAACTGCAATCTAAATATTTTTTTTTATAGCTATTGATTTGTGCTGTTCTCATTCTTGGTCAACGGAGCACCTTATTGCAGAGGGCAATGGTGAAGGCAGAGATTCATAACTGTTCAAAGGGTCAAGAGTAAGTAACTGTGAGCCACAATGAGACATCTATATCTACCTTCCCCTGAAAGGCTCCAGGAACGTTGCAGAAGAACGTGTGGAAAAAGTAAGAGCTTCAGGATGAGAGGAATATTGTGAACCAGTGGCCTTCAGACATGACGTATTGGACAGGTGGACTCAAAACCAGCTGTGGTTATTTGCACAAGACCTGCACAAGTTCAAGCCAGTTAAGAATCCCTGTATGGAAGGTGAAGGAGCTGCAGAGGCCCCGCCCCTAAGTGAGGAGTTACTGAGTTGATGGTTAATGTAGAATGGATGGTCACTTTTCTTGCAGGGGGGGCATGGTTACAGGCATGCCTTTTCTTTTCTATTAACTTAAAAACAGCTCTTTAAATTTTTGTTGATGGTTATGGAAATAAATGAAAACCAGCCAAAAAGAAGCAAACTAAGACAGAGGATGGCACGAGAAAGGGAAACAAGCATGAAATCATTTGTGCCTGCATGAGAAATCATTTGTTCATCCCATAATCAGCCACCAAACGCAGACACTATTGCACATGCCAGCAA
>NC_034610.1:33000479-33030738 GCF_900095145.1 Mus pahari
TTTCTGAGTTCAAGGCCAGCCTGGTCTACAAAGTGAGTTCCAGGACAGCCAGGGCTATACAGAGAAACCCTGTCTCAAAAAACCAAAAAAAAAAAAAAAAAAAAAGAATTTCTCCTGGCAATAAAATTCATTACCAACATAATTTTTTTCTTTTTTGAATAGAGTTTATTTGAATATGTTAGTAGTTCATTTAAAATAATGGTAGAACTGGGTAGGAATAGCATAGGACATGACAAAGCAAAGATGAAGAGTTTGGGAGGCCCTAACAAATCAATATTTGAGCTTTTATCCAAAACCCTAGCGATATATATTTTTTTCAACCCAGGATGGAGTTTCAAGGCACAAAACCTATCCCTGGAGAGTATTATGATTTGGAGCTTGCTAAGAGTTCTTCTATAAATAGTCCAGCAAAGGAAAGAAAACCAACCATCAGCACTTGACCTGACAAGGGATTTATCAAGCAGCCAGCACTAAACTCCAGTCCTCATGGCTGTCAGGTTAGAAAGTAGCGGAGTCATCATTCAAGTGGATTTAAGTCTCCATTGTGTATAAAGACCTCTCAGGGCTAACAAGTTAAGATGGATAACACACACACAAGTCTCTTAGCCTTTGGGGGTGCTTGACACAGCAAAATACAAACATGAGAAAGATTGCTTCCCTCCAGGTCTGGCTGAGCTGAGCCGACAGTGGCAGCGAAGCTGTAGAGAGCTGGGAGTTGTCTATGCTCAGGAAAAGTGGGATTTGTTTCCTGGCCAATTCCCATTTTTTACTGTGATGACCGTGGGCAGGTTAATTTAACTTCTTTCAATCTCGGTGAACTGTTGGAATATGAAAACGAGATAGGATCTATGGTGTGCTATTAGCATAGCGGTGAAAAGTATTCAGAAATTATTAGCTGAATTTGCTGATATCAATGACCAGAGTTAATATCAGCAGCTCAGTCGAGTCAGAGCTGGGCACTCAGATTAACTCTGGGCAGTGCAGAGTCAGCCTCAGCCTCAGACATTCCACACCATCATCAGGTGACTTTGAGCTCAAGTCGAGACTTAGGAATGGTTAAATTTGGGGGAAATTTCAAGAAAGAAAGAATTCAGACTTGGGTGTGAAATCGAGTCTTCCTTCCATAGAGTTTCTCATCTCAACCACAGGACATAGAAATGATGTGAGCAGTGTTGTGATCTGAAGAAGAAGAGCCCCATAGGCTCATATATTTGAATTTTTAGTTATTGGGGAGTGGCAGTATTTGAAAAGGATTAGGAGGTGTGGCCTTGTTGGCCTTGTTGGAAGAAGTATGTTACTAGCAGTGGGCTTTGAAGTTTCAAAGTCCAAGGCAGGCCCTGTCCGCCCCGCCCCACCCCATCTCCCTCTCCCTCTCCCTCCCCCTCCCCCCTCTCTCTCTTTCTCTCTGTCTCTCTCTCTAGATCAGAATGTAGCTCTCAACTACTTCTCCAGCACCAAGCCTGCCATGCCTCCCATCATGATGATAATGTACTAACCCTCTGAAACTGTAAGGAAGCCTCCAATTAAGTCCTGTCTTTTATAAGCACTTGTTATAAGAAATGCCTTCGGCATGATGTCTCTTCACAGCAACCAGATGGTAATTAAGACAAGTGGCCATTTCTCACTTCTTCAGGAATGGCTCATCCTAGAAACTTAGACAGGAAACTAATCCATTGTCTACTACATTAGTCCTGCTTCTCCCAAAGGACAGAAAAGATAGAATCTATATGGGATTCATTAGATTGACTTTTATTACATGGTCCTGGCAGTCCAACATTGGCTGCCTCACAATGGAGAAGACAAGAATCTGATAATTGTTAGCATATCATATGAAGCATATACAATAAGCTTCAGATGAATTTGCTGATATTAATAGTTAGAGTTAATAATTTCCGTGAAGCTGGTTACTCATGGAGAGATGCTGGTCTTCTGTCTAAGTTCAAGCCTAAAGAAATTGATTCTAATATGAATTAAGGAATGCCATAGCAATAGCAGAGATCAACTTGCCAGTGAGAGTGAGGACAAGAAGGCAAAAAGTAAAGTTTCCTTCGTCCGTGTCCTCTTACCTAGGCTGACAATAGAAGATGCCACCCACATCTAGGGTATGTCCTCCTGCTTCAAATAACCAGGTGTGAACAGCAGATTATGTCTTAGTCCATTCCAGATACAGTCAAGTTGATAGTCAAGAATTGCCATCACACCTTCCATGTGACCATTGGGCCTTGTGAGGATCAGGCTGCGTCATGCTCTAAGTTATTTTATATAGTACACTATAGTTGCTTTCAGGATCTTCCCTGCTCCGAGTGTCTCAATTTTACAAAATGTCAGTGTTTTCCACCTTGGGTGCACATGATGTGGCAAAAGACTAAATCCTTTTGTGCTAGGAAACCATCACAACACAGACCACGAGACACAGCTAATAAATGATTTGCACAGATAAAGCATTACTATCCACGAGACTATTAATAAAGTTAATTAGGAACACATGGGCTCATAAATATACAAAACCACATCAAAATGAGCAGGCCCATCAACATATCAAACACACCAGACTGATGGAGCCTCCTCATTGAGATCATTTGAAAGGAAGGGCCATTAACACTGGACACCCATGGATGTGTCACCAGATTGTCCAGTGAATGCATCATAGGATGAGTAGATGGTGAACAGGGACTTCCAACTCTGAACTCCAAGTCTCACTCAGTTCAACTCAGCGCTCTCAGCTTCCCACTGACCCAAGACACCCAAATAACCATCTACCTAGACCCAGCTCTGTAACGTAAGATGTGCCTACTGGGTGATTCTGAATCTATGTTGTCAACAGAGATCAAGCATCACACAAAGGCACAGGGTGTTGAAAGAAGCTTTAATGATAGAAATACATAAGCACATACATAATTGTGGAATCTTGGAGGGAACCTAAGTTACTAGAGAAAATGACATAGCACAGGACAAAGCTCCATTGACAGGCTGTGGCTGGGTGTATCATCTGTAAGTCCCAGACCAAGTGTTTGTGTAGGTTGCACAACATTGGACACATTGAACAACTCATTGTCTCTGAAACTCTGTCTGTGGAAAAGGGCATACAGTGAGTGTTCCCTGGCTCCTAGTTAGGGTCTTTTTCACAGTTACCTGGTAAATTATTATTCTAAGCATCTCATAATCTCAACTATTATAAAACCCCTAACTCAGTTTATCTCTAAGAAAAGAATGTTCAGAGTAAGGATCCTTTACAGCAAAACTAGTTGAAACTGGTTAGATCTAAGATGCTACCTAAATAACCTATAACAGAAAGTCGATCACCATGATAGTAACTGGAAACACATACACACACATACAGAGAGAGAGACAGACAGAGAACTGGAAACTTAAGGGTTCTTTGGAGAGTCAGTTGTGTTGGATGGCGTTTTGCTGGGGCAAACATGAAGGGGTGTTTCCCTGAGGTGGACACAAGTGAAAGACTAAGACAGACTCATGAAGGAACATTTCACTGAAGCAGACACAGGAGAGAGGATGTTCTGCTAAAGCAAACACATGAAAGGATACATGATAAAAGATTCTTTAATAACAACACACATGTATTGGTCCACCTTCCATTGTGTAGTTGAGCTTCATTTGTCGGAACACCTTGAACTCGGGCTGACTGGATGCATGTGCTGAGGCAAGGCACGTGGAGGACACCTGATGTTTGGAGGGTATAAATAGGACTCCGTGGAGTGATGGAGACAGAGCTTGGCTCGCCAGTGGAACATTTGTGGGTCTCTTGTTCTTGCTGATCCTCACTTCCCTGAGAGAGGTGTGGCTGAGAAATTCTCCTGGTGTTCCTCCTGGTCCCTCCTGCTGACAAGAACCAAAGCTGAGGCCTGGCTGCCTCTGTTAGGTCATGTCACCCCTGTTGATAAGCTGCCTCTACCGAACTAGATTGCTGGTGTGTGTGTGTGAAGTGTTTGTGAGTGGATTGAGCTGCCACTGACTGCTCACCTGTGACGTGAACTGCTGATTTCCAGACAACACAAACAGGAATTGCTCCAAAGAACCTTTCTAGACAGGTCCACTTCCCCTGTATTCTTTCTTTTCCACTACCTCTGGTGGGTGGTGGGCTACAAGGGAGGTTAAAGTCTTTAAGAACCATCATTAAAAATAGGATTTAAAACCATTAAAGTTGAGAGAGAGAGAGAGAGAGAGAGAGAGAGAGAGAGAGAAGGAAGAAGAAGGAGGAAGAGGAGGGGGAGGGGGAGAGGGAAGGGGAGGGGGAGGGGAGGAGGAGGAGGAAGAGAGGAAAGGAGAGGAAATTGATAGCACCTGAGTTTCCAGAAAATCTCTGCCTTTTCCTCAGAAGAAGAACTTGACCATTCCTTTATTGGAAAATCTCTCCCTTCATTATTAGCCACTGGCACAGAAAAACACCAACACAGGAAAGATAACTTCATCTTTGTCTCATACTTACGACTTTCTCACCCATAACAGGTTGAGAACTTAATTGCAAGCCGTGTCCCTCCATTCGATGGCGACTGAATACACTTGATCTTATCTCTGAACTCTTGCTATCAAATGGGGGAAAAAAGATACTCTTGGAGAGTGGGAATCCATCTTGTCAAGAGTTGTCGCAGGGACCAATCAGAACTCCCCAAATGTCAGTCATTCTCACCGAATTTTTGTGCTATCACTTGATTGAACTTGTTTTTTCAAATCTCTATAGTTCATTCCATCTTAACTAAAAATAATTATGTAATGATTTGTTTCTGTGTCAACTGTATGTTTCTATTCTAAAGCAGTTATTAAAATGGGTTTTAGGGCTGGATAAGTGGCTCAGCAGTTAAGAATGTACATTGCTCTTGCTGTGGACCTGTGTGTAGTTCTCAGCACCAGTAGCTGGCAACTCACCATTGCTTATAACTCCAGATCTAGGGGACCTGCGATTCTGGCTTCGACAGCCACCTGCACTCAAGTGCACATACCCAGGAGCTGCATACATACACATAATTTTAAAACAAATTAACTCCTTTAAAAAAATTAAAATGATTCTTTAAAAAAAAATCATCAGTTTATAGCCTACCTAAACTTTACATCCTGCCCAAGCCTATTTCGGAATGTACGAGGTTACATTGTACATTACATACAATATATGCTATGCCAGGTTCTTCTTGAGACTATTACGACGTTATTCTATAAATCAGAAGAGATATACATTATTTAGGAAGTGCGTTTTAAATGACACTGAAAACATCGATAACATCATTTTAAGTTGGCAGACTGAGTACGACAAACTTCTTATGAGTGGAAATTTGTCAGCAATGATATTGTGCATAAGGTTCTGCGCTGAAGGAGTTAACACTTCACAACTGTGGGAGAGGCTGGAAGGAAACATGCAGCAAGAGGTGTCAGAAGTTCAGGGAAACTTGTTCCCTCGCTACCTCTTCTGATACACAGGGGACACTGGGGATCCAAAACCTTCAAGGAACTAAGAAGCCAGTCCATTCCAGGTGCTGGAGAGGAGCCTTATTAGAAGCTAGCAGAGACATGTCTGCTAGGTACACTCCCACTTCTGCTGTGGACAAAGGGACCAGATGTCAGAGAGAAAAGTCCCGCTTTGTAACCAGCAAGCATAAAGAGGAACTGGCAGTAATTGGCATCTTGGTGTCAGTTTTTCTCAGAAGAGAACTGGCCAACTCCAACTAAGAGCCATACTGGGAAGGGGATGCTGGGAAATGTAGTTCTAGTTTAGACTAGTTCACAGACCGCTGTGATACGTGATGGAATGGCTAACCACAAGCGTGTAACATAACAGTACAGGAATAAAAGGAACGCTGAGTCTAGGCAAGAATAGAGACCAGAGGTGTGTGAGCATGACTCTGGTTGAGAAGGAAGGGAGAAACTGGGTGGGTTCCTTGGGCTGCCTGCTGAGGAGAGTCACGTTTAGCTGCGTCTCCTTGTTGAATCAGTCTGGGATTTAAAAAAGCTTTGTTAAACCAGAACAACATACAAGCAGCTGAGAGTCAGCGTCTTCCACCGGTACCACAGATGCATTTCTATTCACTGTAGCCTTGTGAGTTTGTAAACCACAGGGCAGAAGCACAAGTCATTACCTAGGCATTCAGTCCCAGAACCTGCGACTGCAGCAGCGAACATACCAGGCCCTGTTTCTGCTCTCTTCACATTCACCGTCCTGCAAAGGGAATGGAAGGGTGGAAATAGTCAGTAGGCTCTCTGTGCAGCAGAAAGCCTCAGTGCTATGCATAGAAATCTGGGTACATGTTCAGGGAGGGACTGGTGATATTCTTTTATTCAAAGTAACCGGGGAAGGCCTCTATGAGGAGGGAGCTAGAGAAGGGAGGAGACATGACATGGACCTCTCTGGGAGGAAGGTTACGGGACAGAATTTTGTTCCTGAGCTGGAAGGGCTACAGCAGCAAGTGTGACTGGACAGCAAGGACCACAGTGAGAGACACAAGAAGAGGCTGGAAACCCACACAAAGACACCAGACTTAATTTCAATAGTGAAAGAGCCTGGAGGGTTTGGGCAGCAAAGTAGAAGCTGGAATGGGGGGCTGACTGGAATTCGGTGAGCAGTTCACACTTGTAACAAGGAGCTCTGAAGATGGGCAATTTGAGTGGTTCACTTTCCACAGGATGTAAGTAGTAGAATATCAAACAGTTCCTTGCTATAGGGTGCTCTACAGCCGCGTCCTGTGATTGGCTGAGTTTGCCTCACTTGCCAAAAGCACTGCCACTGGCTGATGAGATAATCCAGTGTGATACCACCAGAACCCTAGAGGGAGCAAGAGGTCACAGGATCACTTCCACTTCCTGTCCTGTCTCTGTCTCTGATCTCGGGGCTGGGAAGCCGAGAGATGGGGCATTACTAGGGGTGAGGAGCTTAGCTGGTGTCCTAGAAACCACAGTAAGAACAATGTCCTAAGTCAGGAAGAAGCCAAACCCAGGCAAGACTTCTATTTCATGGCGAGATGCAAACTTCTCATTGCCAGAAAGTGAGAGGTGGAGCTAAGTAGTTCAGAGAACTTCAAGTCCCGTGGGCCATCCAACTCTGCCGAGGCATCCTAGAATTCCACAGAGGTGACTCAGGGACACAACCAGGAAAGGATGGGAAACGAAGCCCATGGGATGCCAGAGAGATCCCCCTGCTCCCCAACTGCTCCACAGTGCCCTGTGTGTGCCAGAATAAGGTTTTGAAGGTTTGCTTGCAGAAAGAGTTTACAGTTGCACAATCACACACACACACACACAGACACACACACACACACACACACACGCGCGCGCGCGCACACACACATACACACACGGGGATGCTCATTCATGAATGCTCAGAGGTGAATCACAAATGACCCAGATTCCTCTAAGACACACATCACCTCCTTCCTTCCCAGCATCAAACTCCTTATGTGTGCAAGGCACTACTCTGATGTCATTATAAAGTGTACTGATCCTCTGTTGACCCTGTGAAGTAGAAAGGGTGGCTCTCTTAGTGGGGAAAGTGATTCTTAGACTTTACAGTGTTTCCGTATCTTACAGCTGGTATCAAAGGCAAGACTTGAACTCAAGCCAACTCACCTAGCACTAACACTCAGTTCCTAACCTCAGTGGTACCACCCCCTTGAAGGGGGAACTTTATACTCAGTACCAAAGACATGACTCAAAGCATCTAGAATGGTCATTGTGTTCACTTGCTTCAAGCTGCCCAAATGAAATAGACCATTTAAGGTTTTACAGGACCTTCATAAAAGCATCAATAAATTATAAGGTACTATATAAAGCAGCAAGCTGTTTGTGATAATATAACTTTAATAATATGAAATTTAAAGAGCAAGACAGAAACCAGTTCCAGATTGAGGAATTCTAAAGAATAAAAGGTTCTGCCTGCTCTAATGTGGCCACCAGGACAAATTTTCTCTTGCTCTCTCTCGCCCTGTTAAAATTCAAATTATCTCTGTATTCTTTTGAAAGATGTTTTTTTCTATCACCTTTATGTCCAATTTCAAAGTTTACATTTTAAGTAAATGATAGTTACGGCATGGATTTTTTTTTTTTGAAGACTTTAAATGGGTGAGGAAATTTCTAGGTGAATATTGGCACAGAGTTTGACATTGGAAAGCATTCTTATCTTTTTATAAAAGTTGTTTTTAGAGTGACATTTGGACCAGCCCTTGCTTCTCTATTCCAAGTCGTTGTTCTCATGGTCTATGGGAGTGTGAAATGGTTCCAAGGAAGGAACTCATTTCTCTGAGTTTGCTTCTTTTCCCCTGCCAAAAAAAAAAAAAAAAAAACTGATCAAAAGCAGCCTGGGGATGAAAGGGTGTATTTACCTTCAAGGTTATAACTCATCACTGAGGGAAGCCAAGGTCAAAAGGAATGGAGGCAGACAGAGTGCTGCTTCCTGACTGGCTCTCCAACTTGCTCAGCTTTCTTTCTAATTAATTAATATTTCCTGTCTCGTTGAACTTTTCATTGATTCTCCATGAACCTCACATCGTGCACCCCAATCCTGTTCATCTTCCCATTCCCTCTTACCCACCCTCTGCCCTTACAAACCCCCCCCCAAAGGCTCATAGTGTAGCCCACAGCAAACCCCTTTGTCCACACCTTCCCACTTGCAAATGTGTCCATGGCAATGAATCACTGGTCTGGGTCTAGGCCTCTGGCCTCTTCCACATCCTCAATACCAGATCCTCACCGAAACTCCTCTCGAATATCAGCTATTTGCCCTGTGCCATGGAGATCCTGCAGCCTTGTTAGGACCAGCCCCTTTATGTGCTCTAACAGTTCCTAGATGGGGTAGATGTTGGGGGTGGATCAGAGCCCTGGATCTACGCCTGGGTGAGAGCTAAGCTGGTCAGCCTGCCAGCTCTTCCTCACCCACACCACCGCCTTCTTATGCAACCCAGAACCAATGTGATACCACCCACAGTGGATAGGTGGTGTCTCTCACATCAATCATTCACCAAGACAACGCTCTGCAGACATGCTCGTAGGTCAGTGCGCTGGAGGCAATTCCTTACCGGAGGCTCCTTCTTCCTAAGGTGGCTCTGGTTTGTGTCAAGTTGACAAAACCCAGCCTGCACAGTTCCCTTCGACCCTCGGTAATGTGGATGCGATGGTCATTCAAATATACATTTCACTTCGTTATTGTCTGTGGTTCTGCAGTCCCCAGTGACTAAGTGAAACCTAGACTCATTCTTGGGGCGAGTCAACCAATGACTTAGTGCACACTTGTCTTTGCGTCAATTTCCCCGCTTAGCCTAGGACAACACAAAATAGTACTCTAGCAGGCTTTGGAATCAAACATCCCCAATTGTATTTAGACAACAAGGGCTCAGTAGGAAGGAGAGGGAAATAGGCATCAATAAATGTAAAGAGAATGTTTTCTCTTTAAGCATTTTTGAAAGTTGATTTATATGTAAATAGCATGGTAGGAGATGCTGAGTCGGTATACAGAAAGCAAAGTGATGCCAAGCCCAGAAAAATAAGACATTTCTCAAGAAAGAAAACATGATGATAGCAAATGACTTGGGTTCTTTTCTTCTTCCCAGCATAATCTTTATATTAATTATTTGGGAGTTTCCCATCATGCACCCTGATCACATTTACTTCACAGTCATCCCATGTCTAGTTCCCCACCATTTTTGCCCCTTCTCCCCAAAAAAGCAAAGAGGAGGAAAAATAGGAAAACAATTTATTTTGTGTTTCCCATATACTCACTGAAGCTTGGTCAAATTCCCAGTGGCCAGCCCCCGTAAGAAAACTAGTCCTTCTCCACCTGCACCCCCACCTGAAGCCATCAACTGTGGAGAGCTATACGTTAGCACCCATATCACACTTTTTAAGAGTTCTCTTTGATGGCTTCCTTTGGGGGTGTCATTTCTGTCTGGGAGGAGGATTGGGGTAGAGGTAGGGGTTGTCACAGAAGTCTTTGCTGTTTCTCCTTCTCAGCTGTGCATCTGTAGTCGATAACACTGCAAAAGCTACTTCCTTGCCCTTCACGGTCAGCGGCAGCATGGATCCTGGACTTCTACACAGTTTCTGGCAACAGTATAGACCACGGACATCCACATGGTCTCCAACGCATGCCAAAGGTCCTCCGCTTGGTCTCCGATGGCAGCACTGTCCACAGACATACACATGGGTACCAAGGTTTGGGCCATGGCCTCTGGGAGAAGTGCCAACCAATAAGGACTTTCAAAAAGGTCCAACCCAGTAAATGAAACGTTCGTCACCAGAGCCAGGATGGTCACGTGACTAGGCAGCTTGTTCAGTGCTGGGTCTGCTGAAGCTCCAGGTTGCTGAACACCACCCTCCACACCCTACTGGGTAATGACCTGTTCCTCCACTAACCAGTCTTCTCTGACACCTGTTACAATTGTCACATCTCTAATTCCACCTCTCTCCCCTGCACACAAACCTCTCTGCTCCTCCATCTTGCTCCCCTCTCCATCTCCATACCATTCCTTGGTAGCGGCATTGGAAGCTGTAGTGTGTCATGCAATACATACGCACATACATTTTGTACCCAAACAGCTTTACATCCAAATGTTCTTTGCAACAAGTTGTTGGTCTGGTTGAAGGTTTCTGGTTTCTGACACTGGACCATCTCAGAGGCTCCCTTCAAATAGCCGACTGTTGTCCAACATCATAGCGATCCTGTGGCTCTGATTCTACAGGATCTGCTCCTTCACTAACTCCATCAGCACATAAGTGGAGTAGATGTCGGCGTGGACTGACTCAAAGTGCCTGATCTGGGCCTGGATGGGGTTGGTTGAGGTTGAGCTGAGTTGGTCCGTGTTGGGGCCTGCTTTCCCACCGACAGAGGAGCCACAATGGGTGCTTGGTATAGGAACACCCAAACATCAATGGCTTTATTGATTCCACCAAGAATAAAACAGAACGATGGGAGAAGAGGATGAGAGGTTGAGGGCCGAGGAACACAGAAGTATTACATTTTCATCTAGTGTAACAGAAAATCAATGTGTAACGTCTGAGTAAACACAAAGCCCTATCATCCGATGGAGGAACGCAGAATGCAATGAATCCTTCTATTATTCTGATTAGAAAGATCTATTTTCACTCCCCTGATGCCGAAGTCAAAATTGTCTTTCCCTCTGTACAGTGCATGTTCTTTGTTCCACCCCAACACTTGAGAGAATGTGTGCGGATCTCTGTTTTGAGTCTTCTCTGGATCATTTTCAACTTTTAAAACCAACCTCTTAGAAGATATAATTAGATGACCACTGATATTTACCTTAAGCTTATCGACGAGGAAGTCATTCTGAAGCCATTCTGCCTCTGCTGACTGTGTATGGGTGGGCTTGTGTTCTTGGTGTTCCCTTGTCTATTCTGTGAGGGCTGTTTCTGGGAGATTCTGTAATATAATTTGAAAAGCACTCACATAGTTAACATGAAAATAGAAACCCCTGGGAAATTCTCCATAGAGCACAAGTAGGTTTGTGTCACCCCTTGTCCTTATTGTCATGTTATAGAACATTTTCCTCAGTGAATAAGGCAATGGACACCAGCCACAAAACACACACAAACACACACACACACACACACACACACACGTGTGTGTGTGTGTGTGTGTATCTTAGTTAGGGTTTCCATTGTTATGAAGAGACACCATGGCCAAGACAACTCTTATAAAAGAAAACATTTAATTGGGGCTGGCTTACAGTGTCAGAGGTTCAGTCCATTGCCACCGTGGTGAGAAGCATGGCAGCATCCAGACAGACATGGTGCTGGAAGGGGATCTGAGAGGTCTCCATCTTGATCCAGAGGCAGCAGCAGGAGACTCACTTCTGCAGGCAGCAGGAGGAGGTTATCGTCTGTACTGGGTGGACCTTGAGCGTAAGAGGTGACCACAAAACTCACCCCAACAGTGACACACTTCCTCTAACAAGGGTACACCTCCTATAAGGCCACACGTCCTAATAGTACTACTTCCCATGGGTCAAACATATTCAAACCACCACTATATATGTGTGTGTATATATGCATATATATGTATGTATATTTATATGTGTGCATATATACATATACTATACATATTATATATATACATATATACATATATACATATATATACATATATATATGTATATATATATATATCTCACGTGCAATGATTAAATTGTACTTCATATAAAGGTTACAAATGCTCCAAAGTATTTTTGCCTTTTATTCTAGTGAATTGTCATCCACAATCCACTAGGAATTATAGAGCAGATTCTCAAAGAGCAACACTTCTGTGAATGAGGTCCTGGGGTCTCTACAGGAAATGCAGGGTTTGGCCTGCAGGACATTTTCTTGAGTTCTTCCATTACTCCTTAAATTTTGATGCAAATTTGCCTCATTTAAGGACACTATCTATACCTGTACTCATCTTCATGGGGCCTATTTGCATCGAAGGCTGTTACATCTAATAGGACAGCACAGAACAGAGGCCTGCCTGTGGCTGGAGCACATCTGAAGATAAAGGAATAAAGCTGACTGAATTCCCCATGAAAGAGAGCCATCTATTGACCAGAGCGTTCCCTCGCTGTTTTAGGTATTCCCCAGAGTCTCTGACTTCCCAGCTAGGTTAGTAAACTCTAAAGATCCAAGTAACAACTTTTTTCAAAGTCTTTGCATTGCATCTTAACCATCTACCACCATAAACACTGACGAAGGTATTTGACTGCTTAAGATAACTCAGCGATTAAGGAAAGAGTATAGAACAGTGACGTGTAAACACAGTGAAGTGGTGGATGCCTATCATCCTGGTACTCAGGAAGTGGAGACAGGAGGATTTTAAGTTCAAACCCAGGGTGGGCTACATAGTGAAACCCTGCCTCAAAAACAAAACAAAACAAAACAAAACAAAACTACAAAGGCGACATGTAGTCCCAGTGCTAGTCTGTAGGGGGCAGCAAAGACACTGCTCAGATCAGGGTTCGTATCCTTTTTTTTTTTTTTTTTTTTCTTCTCCAAATTAAGGAATACTTTATTTTCAAAGCACATTGGTAGGTTCAAATTGCCAATGGAATATAGACCCAGTATATAGGACAGAAGTTTAAAATATCATTCATGAAGTATAATAGAAAGCACTCTCCTCTCCTAATTTTGAGAAATGAAAGCAAAGACAGGCATTACGTTTTGTTTTGTTTTGTTTTGTTTTAAGGAGGTGGGGTTGCTCAGTGGGTAAGGGTGCTTGCCTCACAAGCTTGCTGATCTGATTTAGACCCCCAGAACCTACATAAAAATAAAAGAATAGAAACTGACAACACAAAGTTGTCCACTAACATTTTGTGTGTGTGTGTGTGTGTGTGTGTGTGTGTGTGTGTGTGTGTTGGCACACACATGTGAAAACACACACACTAAAATCTCAAGAAAGATCTTGAGGAATATTTTAGGGTGGGAACCCCAAAATACAAGAAGCAGAGAAAAGGAAGCTACAACTCAGGGGTAGAAGACATTTCTGAGAGGGCCGAATATATTTGTAAATGAGCATTTAGAAGGTCATTTTTTTTTTTTGTTTTTGCTTTCAATTGTTTTTTTTTTTTAATTTTTAACTGACTTCATGTAGCATGGTAAAAATTTTAAAAACTTGAGTCAAAGTCACTGGTGATTCTCTAAATATACATAGAAACATGAGGATGGTCATTTGAAATTCAAAACATGATAGGGAAATCTGGGATGCTATAAAACAATTACCCAATTTTATAAGTATTGTTTATGTCAATGACAGATAACAATGAACAGTTGTCCCCTGCCTTGACCCTGAATGTTCCCCCATAGAGTCCTCAGGGACAGTCACATCTAAATCTTTATCTGTGTCATTTGATATTGACTTCTACATTTCCAAGAGATATGATGAATTAGATTGCCTTCACTCAGCCTCGTCTGAGTTTTGCTTTTACAGATAAAGAGTCAGTGCTGTGCCTAACGAACAGAATTAGTCTGCTCTCTGTCTTTGCTTCCTCTCTCGCTACCCTCACAACCTTTCCCATTTTAACTACATCGATGCTGGCATTGATATTACTGTTTCTGCCTAATCAATATTCTTTGCAAATTTGAAGTCATCTATTACCGTTGTTTTCTTCTAAAATGCCTTATTTTCCTGAACATATAATTGCTGGGTTTTTTTTTTTTCTCTTCATGCCTTCCTATATGCTATAGGCTCCTTTTAATCATATTGCTTACATATCAGCTGAGGTCTTTTATGTGTGTGCAGGTGTTGGTGTGAGTGTGTGCGTGTAGGGCTGTGCCTGCATGTGTGTACATGTGTGTGGAGGCCAGATGTTGACACTGAATGCCTCCTCTGTTACTCTCCACCTTAGTTCTGGAGACAGGGTCTTTCTTTGTACCTGGAACTCACGGGTTTGTCTAGGTGGCCGGCAAACTCCAGGGATTCATTTGCCAGTTTCTCCAGGCTCTGTGCATATGTGCTGGGGATCCAAACTCAGGTCCTCACGCTTGGACCATGAGCACTTTACCAACTGAGCCATCGCTCTGTCTCCTCTGCTTTTAGATGCTAAAGCATAGCAGACGGTCTTCTGTTCATTGTTTTAATTTTTTTTGAAAATGTGTTATTTTTAATTATGGAGGGAACTCAGTTTTTAATTATTAGGAAATTCAACATGGATCTTCAGTATGAGCGGTATCTGTTCCTAACCACTGAGCCACCTTCTCTCTACATCTCCCCCGCCGCCATGATTTTAGTGCTCCAAACGCCCTTCTAGGCCTGCCACAGCTTCTGTCCTGTTCCTTTGTTGGCTTGGGTCTATATCCTGGCTCTTCTGCTTCCCTCTTCCTTGTTCTTGTCACACATCCCCCCCCCCCCACCTTTCAAGAGCATCCTGTGACCTCCGTCTCCAGTCCCTAGTAAACCTCACTGCCTGGGCCAACCCCTCTTACACTGGACCAAGGCCACCTAAGCAGTAGATTGGATGCAGTGTGTGTGGCCATAGGCAGTATCTGAGGCCAGGTCCTGGAGGGCACAGAGGTCTCGCTGAAGTGCCCCCAAGACCACTTGTCTGTTCTGTGGAAGTTATCTGCTATGTGACTAGTCACAGGAATAGAAAGATTCTTATGTGTCTAGCTGTCAACCCATGGAGTATAGCAAAGTCTCACGTCAGATAAATTTTGTTTCAAGTTTGCTTTGAGCTAATACACTTTGATTTGTTGCACATGGCTCAGATGAATATTCCCTGGCTTTATACACCCCTTATCTCAGAACAAGTCTGGAAAGAGAAGGTATCCTGCCACCATTTGGCCCACTATACATATAGTGGCGATCATACATTCACAAGCCCAGCCAAGGATGCACGACTGCCATTGGCATCGCTGTGAGGGATCTGCCTCAGCCATCAGTGACATTCATCCAGAGCATATCAACGAGCCGCCAGGCTGATGAATCATAAAACGTAAGTCAAGACTTGCAGAGTGAAGCGTGCATAGATAAGCAGGATGCTATCATGAAAACCTGTGCCATTGTTTAGTGAATGTTTAAGGATGTTTAATGCATTATGAGGGCAAATGCTAACTACGGTATCCCCGGTCACTTACAAAATTCCTTGATAAATAAATGTACCTGTGTTTGTGCAGTGCATTCTCTGCTACCATTCCTAACATGTTGAACAGTCTTCTTACACTGGAGAATCTCAGGAGGCAGGCTGTATCCTATAACAGATGGGGAACCAGTCTTGTTCCTAACTGAGTGACAGCCTTAATACATTCATCATGTTTCACGCTGTGCACACCTGGCTGATCATCTGGGATCGTAACTCACTTGTGGCACTTGAGTGTGGTGTCAAATCACAAGCAGCTTAAGGCTACAGGAGTTCTATCTTTTCCTAGGTTTGATATTTTCACTGTTTCCAGAGTAGGTTTCCTAACAAACCATGCCCAAATGCCTAAATGCTCTTGCCCATGTTTGTTCTTCATTGTAGAATAGCCTGTGTCCATGTCTTCCTGATCAGCTGTCCTATGAAACTTATAGTTCAAGAGATGAGTCCAAGAGTTACCTTAGGGAAGCCTTTCAGCAATGCCTGACACATCTTCCGTTGTCTTTTTCTAGAACTACCCTTTCTGTTCCTGGTGAGTAGGGCCTCAGCTCTCTCTGGGTCTCTCAGCATGTGAACACTGTCCTAGAGTAATAACTATGCACAGTGAGTGTTTGTTGAATGATTCTCCTGTGATTTCCATTACACAGAAGCTGTGACCATCAATGTGTAGCAGAAGCACAGGGGAGAGGGGGCACAGGCTGCTTTTGCAGAGAATTGGAGTTCAGTTCCCAGTACCCACCTGGTAGCTCACAAGTGTTTGGAACTTCACTTCCAGGGGATTTGATGCCCTCTTCTGGCCTCCACGGTACTGCACACATGTGGTACATAGTCATATACATAGAAACATCCATATACAGAAAAAGTTTTAAGAAATCTTTGCAAAGAAGTACAATGTAATGGTTGTCTACGAACTCCACAGGTTCATGTGTTAAAGCCTAGATTTGCAGCTAGTAGTACCATTTTGGGAAATTCTGGAAACTTAAGAAGTGGGGCCTGGGGGCTGGTGAGATGGCTCAGCGGTTAAGAGCACTGACTGCTCTTCCAAAGGTCCTGAGTTCAAATCCCAGCAACCACATGGTGGCTCACAACCATCCGTAACAAAAATCTGATGCCCTCATCTGGAGTGTCTGAAGACAGCTAGTGTACACACATATAATAAATAAATAAATAAATAAATAAATAAATAAATAAATAAATCTTTAAAAAAAAAAAAAAAGAAGTGGGGCCTGGCTGGAGGACATAGGCCATTGGGGTCAGGCCTTTGCTGTACCTTGTTGCTGGTCCCTTCGTGTGTCCCTTGCTCTGCTTCCTAGCCGCAATGCTATAAATGCTTTGCTCCACATACCATTCTTGCCATGCTGGCCTGACACTCGTGAAACTATGAGCCAAAGTGTCTATTTCCTCCATTACACTATTTGTCAGATATTTGCTCACAGAGACAAGGAGTTAATGAGCACATGAAGCGACATTACTGTATGGAGGAGCACGGTGCAGAAGAGGCCCACAGCCATTAGGCTCCAGAGGATAACACTTGGTGTCTCAGAACTGGCACTTATGTCTACAGTATCTTTGTGGATGGGGATGACACCATATCTGAATTATAAGATGGGGAAAAAGTGAAACTGGGGTGTCTGGTATTTTCCTTTTATCCATCCCCCCAACTCACTGACCTTCTGGGATTCAGTCAGGAGAGTAGGGACACTTACCATAAAGCAGTGAACTTTTAACCATTCTGTGCTGCCTTGCCGTTCATTAAACATATAACTTGATTGGCCTTATACTGGGGGAAGGGGATAGTCATCTTTAACATAGTTTTCTGTTTTCTTCAAAGGGGTTAATCCATAAATCTGTTGTAAACACCCCCTCCCTGTTGTTCACCTTCCAGTGGGACTGAATGATAGAGTGCATTCACTCACCCCTCTGCCTCCACTCTGCACGAACTGCACATGCTGTGTGGTGGGGACCGCCTTTCAATCATGGCATGACCCTAGGGACGCTCCCAAGAGAGTAACTGAGTCTTCAGCCCACAGCTCGCCGCCTCTCCTGTTGCTTGATCTGGCTCTTCCACACTGGCTGAGCAAGTGGAGGTTGACCATGTGTCCCACTCGTGCCTGGTGACACAGACTATCTTCTGCTTTCTGTCATTGTATGTGCTGTGCTTTGCAGTCTCTCTTGTGTGTCACCAACCCACCCTAGGCTAACTTCCTTCTTGACTAGAGCTCTATTAGAGAGCAGTTATCGTAATAGGAATAAGCCAGACACAGGACAGATAAGAACCACAAAGCTGTCCACCAATATACACAAATCTCCTATGAGAAGAACTCCCCACATAATATTAGGCCATATTCCAGAAAAAAAAGCCGTATTCCATGACCAAATAAACCATCAGATGCATCATGAAGGAAGGCGCTTATTCTCCTAAGAGATTCCTCAAGACCAGACTGGAGAAGATTATTTATGAGTTATATTCCACTAACATGGGTGTTAGCTATAAAGGTGTAAGGCAAATCTTCAAATATATGTCTTACGTAGGGTTTCTATTACTGTGCTGAGACACCATGACCATGACCATGACCACTCTTAGAAAGGAGAACATTTAATTGGGGCTGGCTCACAGTTTCAGAGGTATAGTTCATTATCATCATGGTAGCAAGGATGGCATCATGCAGGCAAACATGGTGCTGGAGTGTTCTACGTCTGGATCTGCAGGCAGCAGGAAGAGATGTTGGGCCAGTGTGCCTGGCTTGAGCCTATGAGACCTCAAAGGCTTTCCCCCAGTGACACACTTTCTCCAACAAAGCTGTACCTACTCTAGCAAGGCCAATAGTGCGGTTCCCTGTGAGCCCAAGGCAATATTTTCATTCAAACTACACAATATCTTATCAGGTATAGTGATGTGCACCTCTAATATCAGCACTTAAGGGATAGAAGAAGGAAAGTCAGGAGTTCAAGGCCTGCCTCTGTTACATACTGAGTTTAATGCCGTCATGAGCTACCTGAATTCCTGCTCAACCAAAAAGTAAACTTTTTTTTTTTTTAAATCTTAGTTCTGTGCAAATTTAAAAGGGATGTTGAACTGCAGGGGGGATTGTATTCCTTAAAATGCACATGCTGAAACTCTACCCAGGAGATAACTTTATTTAGAAATCAGAGTCATTAATTAGTTATGCTAGAATTAGACTCGATTAGTTATAACAAGGGCATATGGGAATACAGTCAACTTGTAAGTCAACAGGACAGAACTAATATTTTATTTAAAAAAAAAAAAATTTGGACACCAAAAATAAATACAGGGAAAACTTCACATAAAGAGAAAGACTGAGACAATGATGTTTTCCACTGCCAAAGATCTCCAGCAAGCCACTACAACTGCACAACACATTGTCTCCTAGCCCAGCAAAGGAAAGAATGCTATCAGAGCCTTCATCATAAGCCATTCCATCAGCAATCGTTGTCATGGCAGCCCTGGAAAATCCTGGGAGGCCAATCCTCACCTGGATTCAGGCTCCATTACAGAAGTTGCTCAGTGGGTATGAGTTGATCAGTAGGCTGATTTGACCCAGGTCAAGAATGGCCCGGGTCATACACAGGCCTGAGATCACAAAGCATACCCCAGTTCTCGTAGGCAGCCAGAAGACTCTAGAAACTTCTGTTGCCAATAAGATGTATGTAGTAAGCATGAAGGAACATGATGGAAGTCACTAAAAACTGCAGGATGCATCACTTCGTGGAGGTGACAAACAGTGGATGCCCATGCCCTGGGTAGCCATGCAAGACAAGCAACAAGGGAAGAACAGGGGCACACTGCGTAGTGGAAAGCCTGGCTTCCTGCCCTGGTCCAAGATAACACCCTCTTTTGGTTTGGACAGAAAAATGCTTCCAGTGCTCAACTCCATGGTGCGTTAAACAAGGAAAGGTAAAGAGATGACAGCCAATAAGCTGGCAGCTAGCTCACCTACCTCTCTCAAGTATAGGAAGAATATTAAACACAAACTATTTTAGAAATAATCTGTTTCCACTTGAGAAGTGTCAAGTAAATACTAGATGATCACATGGTAGAGCTGCTATCACAGGGGTGTTTAACATTTGGGGGTGCCATAGATCCCTTTGATCGCCGATAGCTGCTGCTTATATTCAGAGTTGAAGAAAATTATATAATTCGATTAAAAGTTAATGGGGAGAGAAAAAAAAAAAAAGATACATTCTGTCCAAGTTTCTGATCTTGTGAGTGGAGGAATCTTTCCGAAGGGACGCTTCCAGCATTGACATTAAGGTTGACCAGGGATGTTTTCGCATGCCAGGTAGGAACTTTTGAAGCTCACACCAGGGACACAAGTGTTAGCCACTTCTTAGCTCTGCCTATGCACAGAAAACACGCTTGGGAGGCTCTGGGGACTTCTCCATATGACCCACTGGCAGGCAGGCCTCCGTGTGTTGCCTCATGCCACAATATTGCTGCCTCTGCACAGGGCAGCATTCAAAACACAAATGCATGCGGCCGTGAGCGTGTGGAAGAGGGAAGCTCCCAGCGTCACAATGCCGGCTTACATGGAAACACAATGCTATTCTTGATAGGTTTGGGTGAAGGTCACTTGGCTCAGCCCACGCTTGGCCAAGTGAGTCGGTTGAAAAGGAAACGCTTGTGTGTTTGCACGGGTGGGATTGAGCTGGGTAGCTGACCTGCTGACCCCTTGGCTGATGGGAATACAGGCGAGCTTGACTCCCTTCATTGTGTTATACAGCTCACACGCCACAGTCCCAGAGGCGGCAGAGGGCAGAGGGCAGAGGGGCCAAGACAAGCACGGGTAAGAGCAGAGCTTCAATCCAGAGGCTCAATCCACTTGTGTCCTGTTCAATTTCACTCTCTTTGGGGTTAGCCTCCTGTAGGTGGGGGGAATAAAGGTACAAGCATCATTTATTGGCATGTACCGTTCACCCAGTAAGTATTCGATGAGCCCTGGCTTTTGCTAGCCATTGGCTGGATGTAGGAGACGTAATGAGAGTGTGCCCAGTCCTTGCCTGAGTTCAGTTTCGGTAGGGAAAGACATAAATCAGACGATATGCACTGTGTGGTGTGAGAACTTTATAGGTATCCAGGCTTACAGAGGGAAAAACCTGTGATAAATCCACCATACATTCAATATAACACTGATAAAATCACTCGGAATACACGTAACAGCTGAACCTCTGCATAAGAGAGCCCACCTTAAACATACCGGGAACTCTAGGCTAGCCTAGGCTAAGCAAAAGTATCTAACGCCGCCGAGTTTATAAGAAAGTAGTGAACGGCTCATGGACTTAAATGAATGTTCACTCCACTAAAGGTGAAAAGGTCGTATGCCTGGCTGGGTGCACTTTCACACCAAGTTGGAAAACCAGAAGCTCTGCCTTTGTACATTGAGAGCGTCTGCTACGGTGCCCACGTTTGCCCCGTGCTCTGAGAGCAAAGAGGCTTGGTTCGTCCTGATATGCACATGGCTTTGTGGTATTACAAGGAAGCCCTTGAACCTTGGGGTTCTTTTGGGGGGAGTTAATATTACACAGACTTGTGAGCTAAGGCAATGTGTGGTAGGTCTGGGGTAAGGTACCCCTCATTGCCCTTGAGAGAGCCATAAGATTCACCACTTCCATTCCGGGACAGCTTTACACTGAGTCAACTATACCCCCACAGTAGAAACATATGGACATAAAAACCATAAGGTAAAAATAATAATTTCTTAGCTCGGGCTAATGATGTAGCTTGGTGGCAGAGGCATCGCCTGACACATACAAAGGCTGACTCCCTAACACGACGGTGAGGGTACAGAGTACCCACCCATAAGCCAACTAGACTCAAAGATCAATACCGGAAGTGACTACCCAGAAATGCCTGGGGAAAACAGGTTCAGAACCCAAGACCTCTCAGACCCTCTGCAGGCACAGCACGAAGCGTTCAGCTGGGCAGCGAGACCAGCTCTGGAGTGGCATCAATGACCTCTGCTCACAGCAAACCTGGCAGAGGGAGGCTGAAGTACTCTCATGATAACCTGTACACTGACATTAAGGAAGGGACAAGCTCGAGGCGACCACTGCCTGACAAGCCCTCCTTTTCATGGATGAGGCAGGGGAGAGACGCTGCAGTGAACAATTTGGGCATTCGAACTGGTAGCCTTCAAGCAGCCAAGTCATAAAGACGCTTCAGGGAGGCTCTGGGGCAGCCATGGGTACCAGCATATCGTCCTTTCGTTCCGTGCCAAAAAAAGAGGTGAGTGAGTGAACCATCAGATACGCACCGTTCTAGAAAGCACGGTGTGTGAAGCCAGCCCTCCTGGGGAGGCATAAGTAAGGCCTTACCCAGCTTGTCAGGAAGGCAAAGCTGTTTATTTCTTCATTTACAAGCTTAATTCTTCATGCATCTGTTGACTAGATTCCTTAGATGGACACTATAATTTTTTTTTCTCGTTTGGAAAGAAAAAAATTATCCACAAGGAAAATTTGAGCATGTGTAATATCTTCCAGAAGCTACAGCAAACCCTCCATCAGATGCTCCTTGCGGGCAACCTCCCTTAAACCTCAAAACCATGACGGGAGGAATCCTGCGTCAAGAATTGGGAGATCCCTGAAGGCTTAATGACTTAGCCACAGTCCTTGAAGGTCTTCACCATAGCCTGCTTCCAAAGGCCCTGTTCCATACATTCACAGATTGGACACCATAGGAAATGCCCAGGTGCCAAGGTAAATGAATCTCTTCCCCAGGGTGGTGCCAAGACCCTGGATTCCAACCACAGCTGAAAGGGCCCTTGGAAAACTTTTGCAGCATAGAGCCAGGAAGATGGAAGAGGTGCACACACTGGCTTTGTAGTCAGTGGGGCAGGATAAGCCCTGCCTGCTGGTCAACCAGGGGCAAATTTGTCTGTGGGACAGGAAGCATGAATTTGTCCCTAGGTGGCCCCACACGGAGGACACCAAACCAAGAGGAGATGGTTATGTCTTCTCCTTCATCCATCATTCACTACCCCAGAAGCCACTCACTGAAGCAAGATTTCGACTCGGTGGCACTTGAGAGAGATGCCACGTGAGGAGCCACAGAGCAATGTGAGCATCTTCTCATGAGCCACGAGGCTCACTGAGGGCATTCAGTTCTGGAAGCTTTTGTTGGGCTCATCCCATACCCTTCTGACCTCCACAGGGGGCCTCACACTCCCAGGGGAGACAATCTCAGGGTTTATCCTCCCTTAAATAGGTATAGGAGTCAGAAGTGCAGAGACCACAAAGGAGGGAGGGACCAGAGATGAAGCCAGACCAGTAAGAGAGCCTCAGTGGCTCTCACAAGGCAGTGTTGTATTCTTTTATTATGAAAGGAATACAGTTGGGCCACATATGCGAGTTGTTCCTGTGTAGTGATTTCAGCAGCACCTCGGGGTGACTTCTATTTAAGGCTGAGTCACATATCGCCCTGGGACATTTGTGACCAGCAAAACCCAGTCTCTCCATATCCTTGCTATGTAGAGTGGTCACTCTTGGAGAGATGTGGGTCGGTTACTTTTCTGATTGCTGTAATAAGAAAGCCGACAAAAGAAGGTAGGGCATACTTGAGTTCAGAGGTTGAGAGTGCAGTCCATCGTGGTAGGGGGAGCATGAGGCGCGTGGTCACATAGCATCCCCGAAACAGAGAGAGATGAACCCTGATGCCTGGCTCACGATCCCCTCTTTTATTCAGTGCAGAACTCCAGCTTCTGCCATGATGCCGTCCACAGTTAGAGTGAGTATTTCCATCTCAATTACTATCACCTAGAAACTCCTTAACAGACATACCCAGGTTTATTTTCACGGTGATTCTAAATCCCATCAATATGACAATCAAGATTAACCATCCCAAGTGTGAACGAGGATCCAAGTTACGTCTTCAGAAAGAGAACGCCTCTGTTTTCTAGAATGTGCCATGGTCAGCCTTCTTGGATCACGGGCCACTCTCACCCCAAGAACCTACTCCATGAAGGGATGGGTCTAGATGTGTAGTAGGTTTAAGCAAGCTGCTGGTGGTACCAGCTGCTACTGAGAACTCAGCCTGCAGAGGGAATGTCTTAGCATGGGTATCGATCATTAATTAGGGTTTGAACCCTGGGCAGTAGCTGGTGGGGTGGGGGTAGGGGTAGGGGTAGGGTTGGAGTTTGTGCTTTGTCTTCCATCAACACAAATCACCACTGGTTTTGAGTTTGTTGACAGTAATGACAAATGACATGCAGAACCACAGAGACCTGGCTTTTTCACAAGGACACTGTGGCCAAAGACATGATGATGGTGGAAACTGGAGCCTGTCAGTACTGGGCAGGCTCCTCTGGCTTGGATGTGAGCCTGTTAGTTAGAAGAAAACTGGGTGTCTTCAAGTAAAGCCTGGCATTGTTTTTGTTTTGTTATTTTTTTGCTTGAAAAGGGGTCCATTCCATAGCCCTGGCTGTCCTGGAACTCACTATGTAGACCAGGCTGGCCTAGAACTTACAAAGGTCTGCCTGTCTCTGCCTCTTTACTTTCTGAGCCATCTTGCCCGGCCAGGTTCATTGTTGCTTGAATAGCATTCTATAGCTCATGCCCACAACAGCCTGATTATAATAAGAGCAGTGGTCATCATTTGATCCAGTGTTCACTGAGAACCAGGGAGTGTTGTGGGACACTTGGCTCGATTCTGGCATTCTTGAGCAATCATCCCGCAGGGGTACGTTAGCAAGAGGACACTTTGTAATCTGGGCAAGGGGACCTGCAGCAATTAAATTAACATGAAACTACTGAATATGTATGAGGGATAGGAAAATGTCCTTGAGAGGAATTTCAGCCAATTTCTAACTCTTTCAATCAGGTTTTAGTGGACCAGGAAAAACAGGGGGGGGGGGAGGAAACGAGGTACTCCATATACTTGGGGTGCTGTTGGGCCTCATCCTGAAGTCTCTTTTATTCAGTCCCACCTGGCATTGCATGGAGTCTCCAGGGATCCTGAGATCAAATGCTTCAGGGAAGAGTCATGAGAAAAGACCTAGTGTGTCAAGACGAATGTCATCAAGATGAGGGACTGCTCATCTTGCTGATGCAGTCTAACTTCTAAAGGTGGGTTTAGGTTTGTATTAGGTAGGGTTCTCTGGAATAACAGGACTTATAGAATGAATATCTCTCTCTCTACATATAAATATATGTCATATATATGAATACATATCCTATATAATCATATGTGTGTGTGTGTGTGTGTGTGTGTGTGTGTGTGTGTGTGTGTGTGTGATTTATTTCAATGACTTACACGCTGCAGCTAACGCAACAATGACTCGCTGTGAGCAGAAAGTTCAAGAATCCACAAGGCTGGCGTCTCCGCTGGTCTCCAGTCTATGCTGGAGTCCTGAAGAAGTTGGCTCCAGAGCAGGTGGGAGAGCGGATGTGCTAGCAAGGCCGGGCCAAGCAGGCAAAAAGCAAAGACTTCCTTCTTGTTTATCCTTACGTAGGCTTCCAGCAGAAGTTGTGGCCCAGATCAAAGGCGTGTCTTCTCACCTCAAGATCCACAACAAAGGTCTATGCCTTCCCACCTCAAAGGCCCAGTCTAGGACTGGATTCACCCACTTTAAAGCAGGCAAAGATAAATCTCTCATAGGTGTGCCCTCCATTTCTGGATTGCAGTTCCCTCTAGCTGGAGTCAAGGTGACAACCAAGAACGGCCATCACAGGTGGGCAGAGAAAGAGGGATGGAGAGATCGATCTGGGTGAGGTAAGAAATCCAAGCCAGGGTGCACATAGGAATCCACTGTGGGATCTTCCAGAGCCATTGAGAAGACAAAGCGCACGTGATTGGTGTGGAGCTTTGACCACTAGCTTTAGGATTTTAATTTCCTGCAGGAGGCTGGAGCGCATTAGAGATGTTTCTATATCTGCAGGTCCTACAGTCAGAGGGAGTCCAGTTCTGACACAGCCCATCTCCAAGATCTGTTGGACCCCACCAACACCGAGGCAGAATCGTCGTCAGCTTCCCTGTCTCGATCACTGCTAAAGAGAGCAGGCATTCACATTCCTTCACAGAAGGAAGCAAAGGAGACCCTGGGCACCACCTCCTCAACAGGTGGGGTTGTGTCTTCCTCAGCCCCAGCGTATGGAGAAGGCCACCTGTATGCCCCCATGCTCTCCAGCTGCCTGTGAGGTGGCACAGACCTTTGCCCAGTAGAGAGAGGAATGTCTTGTCTCATTGGCCCTGGGCCCATCGCTGTATTGAGGAAAGGGGTCAGTATGGCCTTCGGTACCATGACTACTTTGTAATAGCCACTCTGGGGGACTGAGGGCAAACACAAGAGAGCTGGGGGTGGCTGTGGGCATCAAGCTGGTGGGCCAGGAGCGGGCTATCACCTACATTCTTTCCTTGATCGGATAGAAGGTGCTGGGTGATAGAGTGACCTATCTGGGGACAGAGAGCACACAGCCAAAGCAGGCCTGCTCTGGGTGACCTTGATACAGTCCAGACAAGGCGAGCGCCCCTAAGGTCCAGGAGAAACACTCTTTACCCCTCATTATGTGTTAGAACCACCTGGAAAGTTTGAAAAAACAATGCAAGAGGCTGGCTCAATTCCCTTGTCCCTTTGGGGTCTAGCGGATGCCCCACCTGATGAACCCAGAGGTGCCCAGTTGTGATGGAGTTGGTGAGGGAGCAACTTTGATACCTTGATTTGAATCCTGTCGAACACCAACCCCGGTGTTGATTTACAGGACTTGGTAGGTGTAGTTAACGTTCTTACCACCGGCCTTAGGCAAGGGAGACAGCCTGGGTCAGAAGTGACAGGTCTTCAGACTAAATGGAGGCTTCCTATTCGATGAAGAAATTGTGTGTGGACGGTAGCTTCCGCTGGCTTCTGAGAGTCCCAGCCTGCTCACGCTGGTAGCCTGCCCTGTAGATTTCCCCTTCCCTACCCAGTCCGCGTGGTTACTCAAGCCATCTTCCAGCACTACATCTCTAAATGTGCACCTCTGGCTTTCTGCTTGTCTCCCAGGGGCCTGACTGACTGATAGCGACACCACGGAGTTTCAATATGCAGCTTGGAGAACAGGGGAAATATTTAACAGCAGTTAAGCCAAAGGGCATCTGTAGGGGTAAATATTTAAAGTTCGCTCTGTTCTCCTGTCTCTGCACCCACCTGAGAGCTCTGGACTCATGAATGAAAGACACACACACACACACACACCACACACACACACGCGCGCGCGCAACCTTTATATTTTAGTATGGTTCAGCTAGCTCAATGGCTGGCCCATGCTTGAACCTCCACGTGGCTAACACACTCCCCTCTGATATTCCTGAGTTAGTACTTGCTAAATCTGTATTTCATCTCTGCTACCCCAGACGCAATGAGGGCGTGGCCCCTGGGGCTGCTTTCCTTGATTCTTACACATCCCCGATTCTCTCCCTCCTGCATCTTTTTCCGATGCAGGTCTGTCTCCTTCCCCTCCTAATGGGGGAACCCCTTTCTTATCCCTGTCTCTGCATTTCTTTCTTGGGAATCCTAAAAGTCCCGCCTCTATCCCCCTGCCCAGCCACTGGCCACAGGCTCTTTATTAACCAGTCAAAAGAACTGTTGAATTCCCATTTAAGCACAAGTCAAATCCCCAATGGGCATCAGAACAAAATAAGGTCATAAGTTATGTATCTTTTTTTCCACCCAAAGCCTCTGATGGCAGTCCCCTCAGCCTGTGACATGGACTGCAAGCACATTGTGAAGGTTAAATGTTCTCAGGTATGTAGGTGCTCTGTGAACACTGGATTGAACGATGGCCGCTGCTCCCATTATAATATGGGGCTATTCTGGGCATGAGCTATAAAATACTATTCTAACAAAAAATGAAACCTGGCAAGATGGCTCAGAGGGTAAGAAGGGCTCTCTGCCACACCAGGCCACCTAAGTTTAAAACCAGAACACAAACGCACGTGCACACATTTTTTTAAAAAGTCTTTTAAAAACAGAGTTTTTAGTGGATCACAAATTCCTAGAATGTTTTAATGATGTTTTTGGATACAGGAAACTCTGAGACACCTCTGATTTTGTTTTCTGCTGCTGATGTTCATTTTTAGTGATGATGTCCCTGGTGACCTCCTCAGGCCCCTATCCTGAATTGCCAGCCCATATATACCTGGCTATCCCTACCTGCAGCCTCCTGTCCTCCCTACGGTCTAGCTGACCGGCGCCCTCTGGTGGCCACGTGCTGCATTCGCCGCTCCTAAGGCACATGCTTGCTTGCCGAAAGCTGCCTTGAGATCTCTAATTTGCTCTGCTTTCTTCCAAGAAAAGCCATGGATGCACACATGCTAGTTAGACCTTCGATGGGCTGCTAGCAGCTGCCCTTTCGTATATTCTCCCCGTCATCATTGTGTATGACCCCAGTTGCTCCTGTCAACCTGTCAGCTGTCCATGTCAGCTGTCACTCAGGATTCAGAAGCTAGTTCATTGAACAAACACTGTGTCAAGCAGTGAAGTTTCTGGTGTATTAGAGAGCAAACCTATGCACTTCTGGATTTAAAGTTGCAGCAGGGGAGATTGACAAAAAGCAGCAAGAAGTATTCTACAGGGTACCTACAAGGTGGATGGTGAGGGTTGGAAAGGTAGAGCAGGGCTGGTACGAGTCCAGAGTAGGGGGTGAGGTTAAAGATGGTAGATCAAGACTTGAGGAAAGAGAGCAGCTGGTGTGAGCCATGGACTTTCTAGGGAAAGAACATTCCAGGCAGAGAAAAACCTGCAAAGGTCCAATGTAAGATCCTGCCCGCCCAGTTTAAAGACCAAGAAGAAAGGTCCATGGAAGCTTTACTTAATGTTTATGTGTTCCTCAGCATGTTCCCATGTCAGGTAGTGATCTGAGTGCTGGGAAGGCAGGGCAAAATGAGACAAAGTCCCTGCTCTTCACTCTGGCAAGACATGGGTAGTCACAATCGGCTACCCAGAGTTCACTGAAAAACAAAATGTATTCTCCTCTAATTAACAGCTGTTTCCACTTCCTCCTTGCTGCTTCCCATCCACCAGATAACAAGTTGTGTCATAAACATGGACTGAGGACATACTGAGCAGTGGCCTTTCAGTTTTACCCTAGTACCACAAATGAGACAACTAGGGATGGAGAGGTGGCTCGGCCATCAAGATCACTTGTTACTGGACACAGGTTCTATTCCCAGCACCCACATGGTGGTTCACAACCATCCATAACTCTAGTTCCAGGGAACCCAACACCTTCTTTTGAACTCTGTATACCAAGCACGCATGTGGTACACATAGCATACATACATGCAGGCAAAAAATTCACTGTAAAATAAAATACACAAATCTAAGAGGGGGGGGAGGGAGAGACCTGTGTATCTTCTCTGCAGAATATGGCTTCTGATTTTTCTTCATATTCCATTGCCCAGATCCTAAACCCCAGTACCTGTACCAAGAATAAAGCTGGTGTGGTAGGAGACAAGGGTGGGCCAGTGTCATAGCATGAAATGCCTTGGATAATTTAAATGTACTAGTTTAATGAAACAAGTCTGGCAGCTCAAACCAGAGCCCCATCCTGCAATTTAACCAGACCGTGATTTGGGACCCGAGGCTGAAGTCAGGTCCAAGGTGTGAGTTCAGAAGCCACTGCCTTCTTCAGATTAAGCCCGCCCACCTGTGATGAGCTGTAGCTTCTTGGCTGTGATTGGCTGTGATCAGCGGGTGACAGAATTGAGCTCCTGCATGGGATTGCTTGCTGATTCTGTGTTAAGTTAGATTTCAGAGCCTTGAGAGAGGGCTAGGGTCTGGAGGGTGCCTCTGGGGAAGAGTTGGGTAGGTTTGACAAGTGATGGTTGTCTGGGATGTCTCTCAGCTGAGGTAGTGAAGCAAACTACAGAGGGGAGATCCCTGGTGGTGGTGATTGTGGAGGTGAGCAGGAACGAAGACTCTAGGGACACTCTTGTGCCTCTCCCTGTGGCCATAAGATTATTGGCACAATGGGCTCTAAGGCACTGGAGCGTCCCTGAGTCTCTCAAGCTGGAAGGGAAAGGCAAGACCAGTTGTACAGCCCGAGGAACCATCTCTGCTCTCTTCAGATGACATTCCACTTCTGACAGCTTACCATACTGCAGCGGGCCAGGATGCGGCTCCATTTAAACTTTAACACCAGGTCAGGACTTCTGAGATGGACTTGGGGTTCACTGAGCCTCTTTGTTTGTTCCTCTTCTTGGTGCAGCCACATTGAATAGATCTCCTGTCTCCATTCTCCGCTATTACATGTTTCTGTAATTGATATATTGAGCTTAGCTTCTCAGAGCCACTAGGATACAGGCTTGTACTCTAAAAACACCAGTAACAAGAAGCCCCCCCCTCCCGCCCCGTAGGGGTTGAATGGCCCAGTGATTAAAAGAATTTAACTGCTTTTTCACAGGACCCCTAGTTTGGTTCCTAGCAACCATTACAATTGGCTCACAATCACCTTGAATTTCAGTTCCAGGGGGGATCTAGTACCTCTGGCCCCCAAAGATATAAAATAAAGTAAACAACAACAACAATAATAAAAAACAAAAAAGAAACAGAAAAAAATAAAAGAAGAAGAAACAGAATAAGAAGAAGAAACAGAGGAAGAAACAAAAGAAGAAACAGAAGAAGAGGGAGAGGAAAAGAAAGAGAAGAAGAAGAAGAAGAAGAAGAAGAAGAAGAAGAAGAAGAAGAAGAAGAAGAAGAAGAAGAAGAAGAAGAAGAAGA
>NC_034610.1:33030883-33032939 GCF_900095145.1 Mus pahari
AGAAGGAGAAGAAGAAGAAGAAGAAGAAGAAGAAGAAGAAGAAGAAGAAGAAGAAGAAGAAGAAGAAGAAGAAGAAGAAGAAGAAGAAGAAGAAGAAAAAGAAGAAGAAGTCGCCACCATGTGGTGAAAATCTAAGACTAGAATATTCAGAGAGTGAAACAGATAGATGAGGGGGAAGGTTAGAATGGGGAAGAACTTGTAGTGAACAGGGAACACTGTCCAGTACCAAGGAGAGCAGAATAGTGCTGCAGAAGCTGAGTCCACTGATGGATCCAGCAGTCAGAACATTGCTGAGTCCACTGATGGATCCAGCAGTCAGAACGCTGTTGCCGTTGGCATCAGTCAGGGAGCTGTGAACAGGCAGGGCAATACACAGTCCCTCAGGAAGAAGAAACCTGTTTAAGATGTTTGGCTGTGCCAAGCAGGGGTGAGGATCATCTAGATGGGAGAACTATGGGGCATGAGATGCCTGTTGATGAGCCTTTCTTCCTGGCAAAATTAACAAGCAGCCCCAGCTCATGGACAAGAAAGGGCATGTTTTGGTAGAACGAAATGTAGCTTATGACAGTCAGTCTTCAGTCTGGGACTCTTTGCAAAGAATTGTGCTTCTGGTAGCATTGGTGAGGGAATCAGCTTCCAGATCAATCTGGTTGGGAAGCCGACCTCACACGCACACACAAAAGCATCTGCTTCATTCAACAGGTTGTGAAAATACCTGGGGCTGCAGAGGACTAAATACGAGTGGACCGTTTTCTAGGATCAAGGCTGCACGAGACAACTAACGTGAGTTTCGTTTCTTTACATTTGGTCAATATTTTTTAAACATTACAACATAGCTGTATAATGATAAGATCAGAAAATTTCAGAAATTGGTATGGATGTCAGACAATATTCAGAAGAAAGGAAATTAAACTCTGGCTCTCTGCTTTTGGAAGTTGACGTGCTACGCCTACTGAGGAAGACCCAGGGGCTTGCAGGACCACGTGAACCATGGCCTGGCCATCAGCATGCTGTTCATTTTGACAAGTATCCCCCAATTTACTCTGTGGAAAGTTGGCACAAGTTACTGTCGCTGATAGAACAATGAGAGCCTTTGCTTCACACGTCAGGCTCGACTCCCTGTAGGAACTATTCGGCTAGCACAGGCAAGCAAATGCTTCGCCAGACAAGACGGCTGTCTCATCCTACCTGCACTTGGTGCCCCCAGACTGTCCTGAGTGGTAGAAAGAGATGATGCTGGAGCCTGTCCTGAGGAGGACCGTATCAGTCAGTGGAAGAACTGAGGCTAAGAGTTTTTGGGGGCGCTTGGATCCTGGGAGGCTTGAAGATACAGAGAGGGAAGGTGTAGCAGAGTTTCCCAGTCCAATCAATTTAAATATTAATACAAGAAGCCTATGATTGGACAGGGAAAAGGAAGGAGGAGCTAAGAGTTTCAGAGAGAGACAGAGACAGGTAAAGGGAGAAAGAAGGAAGATGGAGGAACAGGACTATCCAGATTCTGCGTGGCTTTAAATAGCCACAGGTACCTATGAATATCTTAGAAGAGATGGATAATTACAGGACAATTTGTCTTATCTAGGTGGGCAATTTATATCAATTATCAATTGGCTCTGAAATTATTGTGTGGGCATCTTGTGAATTGAGAACTTATTGATATATAAATCTGACTGATTACTTATAAGCATAGTCTAGAGTTTTGCTTTTACTGGGTTACTGGGATTTGGGACCGATGACCACAAGGGGTGGATGGCTGAGAAGGAACTAGTGGCTCTGAGATAAGCGAACTGGAGCTGGGAAGACCTCGGTCAGTCACTTCTGGGGCTAGCCTAGAGACAGAGGTGGCAAGACCACCAGGGCAGTGAGTAGTCTGGTATAGCGTGGGATGGGGCCTAATTTTTTTTTTTTTTTTACTATTTCCTGCAACAGGAAGACCATAGAAAGACTTGTGGCGTTTTAGAAAGCATACGTCTATGTGATATTTCAGCCTTTAAAATGAGGACATTTTTAAAGTGATGTCCTCATTAGAACATTATATGTGATGTCAAGTTCATAATAA
>NC_034610.1:33032950-33037278 GCF_900095145.1 Mus pahari
CTTGCCTCCCCTGGCTTGCTCAGTCCACTCTCTTATAGAACCCAAGACTACCAGCCCAGAGATGGCACCACCCACAAGGGAACCTCCCCCCTTGATCACTAATTGAGAAAATGCCTTACAGCTGGATCTAATGGAGGCATTTTCCCAACTGAAGCTCCTTTCTCTGTGATAACTCCAGCTGTGTCAAGTTGACACAAAGCTAGCCAGTACAAACATAAAACCAACCTAGTGAGGTATACTTTAATAAAATTAATAAGTAACTTTAGAATACTTGTTCGTGATTTAAAATGTGAAGCTGTAAACCATCTGACCCACTTGCTAAGTGATAGAGGTGTTTAGGAAATTCCCAACAACTTAAAAAAAAAAAAACTTAAGGATTGGAGAGATGGCTCAGAGGTTAAGATCACTGTCTGCTTTTCCAGAAGTTCCAAGTTCAATTCCCAGCAACCACATAATGGCTTCTAACCACCTATAATGGAATCTGATTCTGTCTTCTGTTGTGTCTGAAGACAGTGTACTCACATACATCATCTTTAAACAAACAAACAAACAAACAAACTGAAAACTGAACGTTTTCAAGCCTGTAGAGATTAGGTTAATTAACCTGCACAACAGAATACTATACAGCCTGTAAGAAGTGTTAGGTTTCTAAAATATATTCATTTAAAAATGAATGAAGAATAGAGTCCTCTTCTCCGTGGAATGCGCACAGCATTATGTCTGTAAATATGTCTGAAAAGCTAGGCCAGTACCCCTGTAATAGCTGTCCATGGGGAGGAGAAATGAGGTCGCTGTCAGGACAGGACAGGTGTTTGATCTTGTGTCAAACGCAGGCATTATATGCTCAAGAAATGTTATTGCTGGCCCCCTCTGTGGGGACGGGCCCATAGCTCAGTGGCAGAACATTCTCCTGGCATATCCAACTGGCACCACAAAAACAAAACCAAACCAAGCTAAATCAGGATTATTATACCCACCCTGGTTCACCAACGTTGGAAAGACAGTTTTGTCAAGTTGGCTAACTCCTAGACTATCTTAACCTGATTTTTTTTTCTCTCTTTCAGTACACATGAGTTTGGTTATTTTGTTTCACTGTGAATTATTGGTCCAGTCAATCACTTCTATGGGGACAGAGTCTTCAGTTGAGTATAAGCTTAGAGTTGAGAGGACCTTCAAACAGATCTCTTCTGAAAGGTGCCCCGATTATGACTCACTCCTGTGTGTTGGAAAAGAAAACAGTGCGGGACCTGGCAAGGCGGACCATATGCTTCCGCTACTGGAAAGGAGAAGGGCCGGGGGGGGGGGGGGGGGGGGGGGGGGGGGGGGGGGGGGGGGGGGGGGGGGGGGGGGGGGGGGGGGGGGGGGGGGGGGGGGGGGAGGATGGCTCAGTGGGTAGAACGCTTGCCACGTGAGCCACATGGGCCGCGTGGGGATTGAGCTTGGATAACCAAGCAAAACTGGGGGCAGTAGCCCAGTGCTCCTACAGTGAGATCAGAGACACAGACAGCTGGGGGGGCAGAGGAAAGGGGAGCAGCTGGCGAGAGGAGAGGACGCAGCAGTTTATAAACAAAATGAAAGTCAAGGGACTCGATCCAAGACTGCCTCCCGAACGCCACATGTGCGTCATGGCACATGCATGCTCATACACACGTGAACTCGGACATACAGACATCAGGCAAACAAAGATCCTTTTTGAGTCAAAAAACAAAAACAAAAACAAAAAAAAAACCCTGTACAAATTATTTTTTCACAAAACACGACACTTCTCAACCTTTACTTTTTCACCCATCTTTAAAGCACCACAGGAGCAACCCAGAGAAACAGATTCGACTGAAGAAATTTATTTACTTTTTCCCCTAGGTACATAGGTGACATAATTATAGACAAGTTTTGATACACAGGAAAACCTTTCTGTCTACCTTCCTTTTTTTTTTTTTAATGGATCATCACAATAATTTTTTTTTTTTTACAATTTTAAAACAATACACAGCTTTCTCGGGCTGAAGCGATTGCAAGAATGTATTGGTATTGGTATATTACAGCTACTTACAATGTTTAAGAATAGCAATGGAGAAAAATAAGTTATTTAAATATTGATTTCATATACAGAAAGTGCAATGCTGTTAGTTGTCATATAACTTGCTTGACAGTTTGTGGATTTGTTTTTTTCCCTATCAATTTTAAAAATCAAGATAACGTGGACTCAAGACAGTCAGAATTTTTCGGGAACCTCACCCAGTCCTCACACAGCAGTGACCTGGGAATCTACTTCTGTCCCACCACAGCTGTGAAACACACTACGATGTGTCCGGGATTCATGTCGCACAGAAGAATCATTTCTAGTTCCATCCACACCTGGGGTCAGGACAGAGGAAAGGGCCCCCAAATATGCAAGGCCATGAAAAGCTATTTGCTCTCGGTATCTGGGAATGTAAATAGTAGTTTGGGCAGCTGCTTTCTCTGCAGACAGCGGAGACACACAAATCACATGCATTCTGGGGAGCTACCTGAGCCGAAACGCCTTTCCAGGTTCGTTTTGTGCTTTCCAAAGACAACAATTTTCACCGTCACTCAGAATTCTGTACCAAATGCAACTGATCAAAAAGTGGCTATTGCTAAAGCCGGCCGCCTGTCTGCTAACAGCCATGGGCAGCCCCGAGTCTCCTCAGAGTCATACACTAACGTTCAGGCTTTTCTCAGACCAAATGAAACGTTCAAAGCAAAAGAAAACCAAACAAATATGATACAAGGAAAGAGAGGGAGGCAGGGAGGGAGGGAGGGAGGGAGAGAGGAAGGAAGGAAGGAAGGAAGGAAGGAAGGAAGGAAGGAAGGAAGGAAGGAGATAAGAAACTTCAGCCCCTTCAGATCAGACATTCACACTAAACTCATGGTCCCTGAATTTAATTCTCCATGTAAAGGCGATCATTTCCAGAGTGAAAAAGCTACTGCTTGACATTCTCAAGACCTCCTCGATTGACTTAAAACAGAAAACCCTACACCAAGAATGAACTGAAACTTGGAAATTCCCAAAAGATTTCTCCTCCACCCTTGTTACCTCTAATGCGACTTTTGCATAGTCTCTCTTTCTCTTCTCTCAGCTAAAATCAGAAGGGCAGTCTGTTGCACGGTCAGGCCAGGGTTACTTCAAAAGCAAGAGGAGAGGCCTATTTTCCAAAGCCAACCTCCACCACAGCATGTGACTGGGTGCTGGACTGGCAGAGAACCCTGCACCCCTACCCATTGGGTGGGCTATGCCTGACCTGGAAAGCTAACCATGAGCTCTTTATTAAAATAGAGTCCAATAGGAATCTAGTGCCTCTACTCTTTTCATTCTAAACTGCCTCAACTTCTCCACGTGGCATCTTATAGTAGGCGAAGGGAAGTGACACACACTAAAATGTGTGTGGGGTGGTGGGAATCACCTGAGATTTTCCTCAGAGACATGGATGCAGCTATATAAAGCATATGGCCAGGATGGCTTTGTTATTCATAAAACCGCTTGCCCTTCTCTCCTGAGGGAAATCAAGTTGTAATGTCCCAAATGACCTAGCAGAGAACTGATCCAGGCCTTGTATTCAAAGTGCTTCCATGATAACCGGAGACTTCACATAGGGCTTGCAAGAATGTGAAGAAAAAAAACCACTTTGTAAGCAATGGAACAGGCGTACCGGTCTAAGTGTGCCAACTGCTAGAAAACCAGACGCCAGACTTTAAAAAGAGAAGGTAGATTACATAGAAATCAAAGTTGGAAAAAACAGTTGAAAAATATGCAATATTTAACACCCAGCTGATGTGGCTTATCTGGCTCCATAATGAACCTTTGCTTGAATTAAAATAATTATCTACATAACAAATGAGAGATAATAAAAATTATAAAACCGGCCAAAAAGGAAAAAAAAATTAAAAACACACAAACAAAAAGAACTTTAAATGAGTAAACTACTTCCCTTTCTAGAAAAAAAAAATCTTTCTGAAATACGCAGCTTACAATGACTTTCTGCACAGGTAATCTATTAGTTGATGAATGGAGTTGGGGATGGAGGAGGTTAGGGTTTCATGTAAATACTGCAACACCATGGCCACCGTCAAAGCCACTCACTGAAGGGAGAAGGCTACACACACACACACACACACACACACACACACACACACACACGTGCCCCTCTGTGAATCCCGACCAACTTTTACTGAATTTGTAGTTAGTTCAAAAACTAAAAGTCAACATGAAACGTGTGCCTGGTAGTCACCCTTATAAAATAAGCCATGTTAGAATGAGACTTTTTTTTTTTTAAGAAAAAAAAAAAAAAAAAAAAAAAAAAAAAAAAAAA
>NC_034610.1:33037304-33084427 GCF_900095145.1 Mus pahari
AAAAAAAAAAAGGCTATTTTTGCTGGAAATATCCCAAACACGTTAGATGGCAGTCTAAGCTGAAAATCTGGAACTAGGGTTAAGTAAGGGTTGTGGGCACTAGATAGATAACTGGTTAAAAGTTTATATTAAGGCAAACAAAAGCTAATTGCTAGAAAGCAATTAAAATGTCTCTCGTTTATCTACAGGAGAGGAGGACCGTTCTGTTCTTGATAGAGTCTGCTGTTGTAGCTTTTGAACAAATGAGCATGGTCAATAGTATACAGTAACTCCAGAGTCTGTTCCTTTGGCCTAGCTAAGCCCATCGGGCTCGGGCATCCAATAGATGCGCGAGGGCACGATCAGACGCGAGCCGGCTGCCTCGCCCTCCTAGCCCGCTGCCAGCACAAAGATAGACTGGACGCACATTGTTTGCAGTGTCTTGACTCTTCCGCGTCTGAAAAAACGGAACTAAGTGCTTGTCTTGCCTTTGGGCATCAACGAGAACCACCTCGGTTTCCTTTAGGGGCTGGGGAGGAGGGCTTTTCCGGAAGAGAGGGTCCTCGGTTCTGAGTCCTAGTCCTACATTCGGGAGCCCCGAGAGGGTCCTTTTCTTCCCAATCAGGTTAAGCCCAGCAGATGTGGAGGGATTGTATCGGCTTCCTAAGCACAGTGAGAGGCTGGCTCTTGTCCAGGGAGGGCCACGGCCGGCCTGGCTACATGGCCTCAGGGCTTGGTGGCAGTTTGAAGAGTCTGGCTGCGGTTATGAGTTTCCTTATGTGTCTCTCCTCGGTGATGCCGGCCTCCTGAAGGCAAGTGTGGGACAGGGAAGGCACTTGGCTCAGCGTGCTGAACCCCGCGTCAGAAAGGGTGCTCGTGTACATGGGCAGGCCGATGGAGATGAGCCAATCCGACATGGACGCAACACATCCGGGAGAGAGGGGCTTTCTGCAGATTTCTGTCAGCCCACCACTCGGGATCTATATAAAGAAGGGAAACCATGTCACGAAGATTGCACAAGCACCGTGAGTTACCTTTTGTATGGCCGAGAGACACAGTACTGCGATACATCAATTGCTATGAGACGTCAAAGTCAACATTAAGAACTTTGCTTAAAAACTACAAAAGGCTTTTTATAGAACTACCTCTAGAAGATTCCAGAAGGAATTTTGAACTAGTTCAAACTCCAGTTTTGTGTGTAAGGCTCCAAGCTGTAGGCACTTACGTCTATCTTGTTGTTTTTGTCTCCATGAAATCCCTTAACTAAGGTGAACTTCAGAGACAAACTTGTATGACAGTGTAAAAAAAGATACTCAATGGATAGGGTTTTTATAAAATGTATTTTCTAATGTAGTTTTGACTCTATAGTAACAACCAGAAAATTAAACATTTAAATGTACATCATTAATCAACTATCTAAAATATAATAATATTGAGTTGAATAGGGCAGAGAAAAAGACCCTGAAACCTTATGACTAAGGCTATCTTTCTAAAGGAAATTTGCAGGGTGTAAAAGCCTACACAGTTTTGTACAATCGTGCATGTACTCAGATTCAAATGCATGGAGGCCACAGGTCAGAGGTCAGAGGTCATCTTTCCATGTCCTTTCTCAAGAGCTAGCCATCTTTTATTTTGAAACAGGTTCCCTGGCTTTCATCAGGCACTTTCGAATTCAGCTAGACCCTACAGAGTGAGTTCCAGGACAGCTGGAGCTAAATAGAGAAACCCTGTCTCAGAAAAAAAAAAAAACAACAAACCAAACAAACAAAAACAAAAAAACAAAAAACAAAACAAACAAACCAAAACAAACAAACAAAAAAGAATGTGTCTGAAATCCCAGCATTGAAGAGGCCAAGGCAGGAAGACCACCAATTGAAGGCTAACTTGACCATGTCTCTAACAAATAAATAAACAAAACAAAACAAAGAAACAAACACATAAATAATAACAGGTTGGTAGCTTAGTGGTAGAGTCCTGTTCTAATACGCATAAAACCCAGAAAAATAAAATCCAAGTCTAGACTGATGGTATTATTTTCTCCCCAGATGTATTTTCCTAGGGCTCTAACAAGTCTTTGTGTTATCAATGCCTGCCAGTAATGATCTTGTAACTAAATATATTGCAGACATCTACGTGGGTTGCTTACCGCCATCCGATGTTGCTTCCGAAGCAGCTTCACCCGGATCTGGTCCATATTGGTGGCGACATCCCTCTCAGGCTGCTCTAGGTCCTCTGCATATCTCTGTACCAGGGCTTCAGGGATCCCACAGCGGCCATGCTGCCGAGGGAAAGAGAAATGGAGCATCAGTGGTGGTCCAGACACACCCCACCTGAGACACACCCAGACACACCCCACCTAAGACACACCCAGACACACCCCACCTAAGACACACCCANCCCCACCTGAGACACACCCAGACACACCCCACCTAAGACACACCCAGACACACCCCACCTAAGACACACCCAGACACATCCCACCTAAGACACACCCAGACACCCCCCACCTAAGACACACCCAGACACACCCCACCTAAGACACACCCAGACACACCCCACCTAAGACACACCCAGACACACCCAGACACCCCCCACCTAAGACACACCCAGACACACCCCACCTAAGACACACCCAGACACACCCCACCTAAGATACACCCAGACACACCCACCTAAGACACACCCAGACACACCCAGACACACCCCACCTAAGATACATCCAGACACACCCCACCTAAGATACATCCAGATACATCCCCACCTAAGACACATCCAGACACATCCCACCTAAGACACATCCAGACACACCCCCACCTAAGATACATCCAGACACATCCCCACCTAAGATACATCCAGATACATCCCCACCTAAGACACATCCAGACACATCCCACCTAAGACACATCCAGACACACCCCCACCTAAGACACATCCAGACACACCCCTCCTAAGATACATCCAGACACATCCCACCTAAGACACATCCAGACACACCCCACCTAAGATACATAACTTAGCTGTTAGAAAATAACACCTGAAGTTTCAGCTCAAAAGGAACATAACCTATTTATTATGGGGCAGACACTTGAAAGGAGCCTGCTTATATCTTCACCTTACTGATGAGCTCTACAGAAATATTTCAAATCAGAATTAGGACAACACAGTTCTGTGTTTTTCAGACCAACACCTTAAACCCATTTTTACAAAATTCAATTCCTTAGTGTTGTTGAACAGAGTCCCCTAATTGGTAGAAAGCCAAACCATTACTCCACAGACACTATTTGCCCTTCATCCAAGAATCACACCGCTACATCACCAGGCCACATTACAACTCTCCCTATTTTCCCTTCAAAGGACACAGTCATACATGGAGTATCAAAGAGGAAGAAAAGAAGGAAAGGCCTGGGGGATGGGGTGTAGGGGAGGTGTTCTTAGGTGGCATTCATGATCATAAGGATTTAATAACAAGGACTCTTGGGGACACATTATAACAGAAGATGCATTTCCAGAAGAAAAGTATAGCCACCTCTATTATTACTGATTTATCTTCAAAGTCGCTTTGGTGTTGGTAGCCTTTTTCTTTTCTCTTTTCAAATGAGAACTGTATTTCAGTATAGATGTGAATGTTTTTAGTACACCAGCGATTTTCATATTATGCCCCCACCCCTTGTTCTATATAGATATTTGTATAATTGCTGTAGTACACCTGAACATAGTTCTGAACCATAAGTGCTTTACAATTTTCCATATATGCTTCCATTAATTGTATTTGCTTACAACAACCTGTCTATGAGTAGATAATGCAGGTCAGGTATTAGAAACCATAGTTAAACTATACAGAAACGGAGACACAACCTGCTGTGGGATATGCACCCTAGATTCGGGTCTCTCTTGTTCATTACACCATCCTATGAGGGTCAATTCAGGTGCTGATCCTGTTCCCTGCAAAGCACAGCTGCCGCAAACTAAAACTCCCAGCTCAGGGGCCACAGGCCAGGGTGAACCACGTGGCCTGCGGAGCACATGTGGTCAAGGCCTTTCCTGGCTCTCATCTGAGTGGCGCACGCCTTTAATCCCTGCACTTGGGAGGCAGAGGCAGGCGGGTCTCTGAGTTCAAGGCCAGCCTAGTCTAAAGAGCAAGTTCCAGGACAGACAGGGCTACAGGGAAACCCTGTCTTGAAAGAGCAAACCAAATGGAATCAACAGTTAGGGCCCTGAAGCCCAAGCCTTGGATACCTTATCAGAGTAGGGCTCCTCAGTAAGATCGATGCCCTCAGCCTGCAGCTTGTTCTCCGTGAGCATCTCTAGGTCCACACCCCGGACGCAGGAAACCTTCCGGCTCAGCACTGGGCCCAGTTTCACACCGTGCTCCTGCAGGCTGGCGCTCTCGGGCAGCTCAGCCAGCCAGGGTGGAGGTCTTGTACAGACCGGGCTGCCGGGCTCAGTCCCTGAGGAAGACCTGGGCTCCCGGGGAGAGGGGCAGTCGCTGGGACTGACTGAACTAGCAGGGCTGGCTTTCTTCAGTGGCAGGATGGGTGCCTCTGGGTTGGGGACCAGGTGCAGGCCATTGGCAAGGCGCTCTCGGCTTTTCTTGGCTGGCACAGGAGGGGGCTGCGATGGATGTCTGGACTGCGTCCTGGTCTCAGGGGCACTCTGCTCCCCGTCTACCCCTTCTTTGGTGCCCAGAGGGGGGTGGTCATGTCCTTTTCTGAGACCCTCAAGAGACGTCCTTGTTAAGCCGGGTTTAACAGGAGGCTGGGCCTCAAAATCTCTGGGTATACACTGAGGAGGAGCTATGCCAAGGTTGGAGGCCACCACGGAGCGGTCCAGTTTCTTAGCCATCGTTTTCGGGGGATCAGAAAATCTCTTGCTTTGGGTCAGAAGCATCACATCTGCGGTGGGATCTCGGCCTCGGGGCAGAGCCTTGGAGGTGCAGGCAGACGTCTTCTGTGGCACTTCTGGTACATTCTGAGGACAGGTTTCCGGCATCTCGGTAGGCACATTCTTGCCAACGTCAGCATCTCCCTGAAGGTCATCCAGGGAATGGGATCGGGGCCAACTTTCCACGGGCTCAGGACCCTCCAGGGTTTCACAGCTGCGACAGATGGAGACTGGGAGACTCCTTCGGTTTTTATTCAAACCAGTCACAGAGGGCACGTCACAGCACTTGGCAGTGTCCGGGGCTAGACCTCGTCCCAGCCTGCCCTCCTCTCCCTGTTTGCGCACCTCCCCTGATTTTGTTAAAGGCAATGTCGGGTAGTTGCCTGGTTGGCTCCTGGTGAAAGACTTTAAGTTGGACTCTGTGGATGACTTGGTCGACAGAACGCTGGGTTTGTGAGTTTTGCCTATGAGAGAAGGAGATTATTTTACAACGACATTTTAAAGTCACTGAAACTGATGTACAAACCAGGGCTAGGGGACACTGAAAAAAAAAGTGGGGTGATTAGCAACCCATTTTTATTTTTATGAAGAATTCTAGTTTCATTAAAGTACTAATAGGGACTGAAACTAACTGGTTATGTGGAAAAGAAACGCCGGGTCAAGCAGAAACAGAAGAAGGCCAGAACTAATGTCTATCCCATGCTGCTTTTGGTAAGGAAAGACTGGCAATGTACTCAGGGGCCAAGCCATACGATCTCCGTTTGGTGGATATAGTTTTTCTGAAGTCATGGTTGAACTGGTTCCTTAGAATGGGGTCTGTGAATGGTACCCACGAAGGGGTGATCAAAAGAAGAGGAACACAACTTCCACTCATTCTCTCCTTCAAAGCTGCTCTTCTTGAAAAAATGTACCCAGAAACGAGGAAGCCACCTGGCTACAGACCAGTTAACGAGCCGAAGAGAGCTTTGTCAGAGACCGCAAAATACTGACTTAGACGCTTCTAGCACAGTTACTGTCCTGGTTAAAACGAATCGGGATTGCTAGCTGAGCGATCAGCCTGACATAAGCCACTAACTTGATAACTCTTGATTGATATTTACTGTGGCAGCTACTGCATGACAAGCTTTCTGGGGAATGTGCTCTATGGAGGCTCGTGTGTAGGTACTGGCAAGAAGTTTATGCGTGTGTGTGTGTGTGTGTGTGTGTGTGTGTGTGTGTACAGACAGACAGACAGACAGACAGACAGATCAATGGTGCTTTGTCTCCTCTTTTGTTAATAACACATTTGCTGTGTCCCTAGTAGCTAGTCTGATAAACCTGAGAATATTCCAGGTAACAGAATATCTGAGCCATGTGATTAAGTTACTCTAGAAAAAGACATAAACACCACAAACCTTTATGAGGCTTGGAAGGTACAAAGATATGGTTGGGTCTAATCTCTGAAACGTTAGTAAGTTATTAGTATAACTAAGAGATTTTTTTTCCTGCTAATCTAACTATGAGCAAACATCTGAAATTCGGCATTTCAGTTTAGAATCCTGACTCTCCCCCATTAAGTGACATGACCCTTTGGATATAAACAGGAACAGAAGCAGGGCGAAATCAGGCTGCGGGCCAATTTGATAGGGAGGGTAAGAAAATGGGTTGGGTGGTGAGCACTCAGTAAGGGAAATAGCTGCTGTAGGGCAAACGAAGGCATTCTTTGATAAAAACAACAATAACAACAACCTCTGTGTGAGACAATCTAGATGAAGGAAACGGAACAGAAAGAAAAGGCCCACGGCTCTGGCCTTCCAAGTGCTTTGGGAGAAAGAGTTTCCTTCCATGATTTCACAGCGTTCTCAGCTCACTCAAAGCTCAAACTGATAGCATGTCGTGTTGCAGACCACTGCAGACCCTAAGGCTGGCAGCTGACAACAGCGCTCTCCTCATACTGGACTTTTTACTAGTGAGGCCATCCTTTCTGATGAGTCCCACATCAGCATATGAAATACTTCATGCCCGGCAAAGCAGAGAGGAAGAAGTTTATAGTGCACACTCTGCCCGCCTGGATTTCTACACTCATCAATAGCAACACACTAGCCCTTTCTTAATGGATTGCTATCCTGTTGATAAATGGAGATACTGGCTTACTTGCTTCTGAATGTACTGGCTACATTTCTTATTAACGGAAGGATCACTACAGGTAAATGCAAGGAGGAAATAGCTCACCAGACACATCATAAAAAAGCCCCCAAATCAGTTAAGATGGAAAATTCTTTCTTATTAAAATCCATTGAGCTCAAATGGATTTGTTTTCTTCTCTTATTACTTCCCAATATGAACCATATGTTTCAATGCCAGGTGCATATTCTGTTTCCTATAGGGAGAGCTCTGAGTTTAAAGGATGGCTCACCAGTTTACTTAATTCAGATCTTCAATAGAAATAACTGAATTCCCCTGGGCAACAAACCCTTTGGCACTGCTGCCATTCTTCCTTACTAACCCAGGACTGTTGGGGTTAACTTTACCTGACTATTTCAGCTATAGAAAAGTTATTAACAAAAACAGACCAGAAAAGCCTTCCGAACGTACCCAAGGATTTGCTGTTTGCTAACCAGGGCCCCATCCAGGGCTCCTGGATGTGTTTTGCCTTGCATTTTAACGAAGGCTATCTAAATGTTAAGCATCAGAGGACTCATTTATCTTTCCAAATTCATAGAACATTCTGGGTGGCAGAGCTTATGGGTAAATTTCTAGGTTCCCAACATGCTTAGCAGTGTGAGGTAAGCAATATGTCCAGAGGCGAGGGCCCACTCTAAGAGTATGGTTGACAGTACCATGAGAATTTGAATTCAAGCCTTTATTTACCTTATCTTAGAGCTGGTCTGGGTGCCCAAAATAACTCTCTCACACTATTTTTTTTAAAGTATGACTGACATTAAGAAACTACTTTTTATGTCCACCACCTAACACACATATCTGAAACAAAGATTACAATAATGTCACTAGTGATACTAAGCCTTACCTCATGGAATATGCTGATGCTTTCTATTGTGTCCTAGAAAAAAACTGTTGTCCAGGGTCATTAACTGATTTCATAATCCACTAATAAACTGCAACCTATGGCTTGCTTCAGGAAATGCTAAGAAAGAGCTGCTTGTGGACGTTGTACATCGTGGTGCGCACTAGGCTCCGCACCACGATGTACAACGTCCACAAGCAGTGGAAGGGGTTATAGAGACAAAGTTTGGAGCTAAGATGAAGGGATGGACCATCCAGAAACTGCCCCACCCAGGGGTCCATCCCATAATCAGCCACCAAACGTAGACACTATTGCATACACCAGCAAGATTTTGCTGAAAGGACCCTGATATAGCTATCTCTTGTGAGGCTATGCCAATGCCTGGCAAACACAGAAGTGGATGCTCACAGTCAGCTATCAGCTAGAACACAGGGCCCCCAATAGAGGAGCTAGAGAAAGTACCCAAGAAGCTGAAGGGGAATGCAACCCTATAGGTGGAACAACAATATGAACTAACCAGCACCCGCAGAGCTTGTGTCTCTAGCTGCATATGTAGCAGAAGATGGTCTAGTCAGCCATCACTGGGAAGAGAGGCCCCTTGGTCTTGCAAACTTTATATGCCCCAGTACAGGGGAATACCAGGGCGAAGAAGGGGGAGTGGGTGAGTAGGGGAGTAGGGGGAGGGGTATAGGGGACTTTGGAGATAGCATTTGAAATATAAATGAAGTAAATACCTAATAAAAATTGAAAGAAAAAAAAGAAAGATTCTAACTTGTTATGACCGGATGGGAATCCCAATAGCCACTAAAGACTATCAATCCTAGGTATGCTTTTGCTAGAGCCTTCAAGTGTCCCAAAGAAATGAATGTGAGGGTGGCGTGAACCCTTCGCCACTGCTTCTAATCTTGTAACGATGGAAACTTGGGGGCACAAGAGGTAGCCACAGAGTCACCTGCCATTTAACCTTCCTGCTTCATTTTGCCCAAGACCTTGGTCCTGGATGGCAGAGGCTTTGAGAGTTACATGTTGACTGCTTCCCAATCGTTCAAAGATAGAAGCCACAAATAAGACATGTGGCCTTCTAGTCACCCTCTCTAGGGGTAACTGCCTCTGGAGTCGGGCTGGCGAGTCTACAGCATACGGCTGCAGGGGCTCCGTTGATGGATGGTCTACCCGGCAAATTGTTTTCCTTGTGGGCCTAATCACTCCCAGTGCTGAGATGCGAGTGGTTAGCGTGTGAAGAAAAGGGCACAGGAGACACACAATTCAGGTTTTATGGCTGCAGGTACTTTAGACAGAATTTATAAATAAAGCACAGAGCAGCCAGGGGGACTAAGACAGAGTAGTGGGGGACAAGGCCAAGGCCAGAAACGGAAAGATGACCACAAGAATGAAGCCTTTGGAGACGCTTGCAATGAGGCGACACTGAGGCACCGAGGTTCTGGGGGGGTCTGGGCCAACATTACCGTTTTCCAAGTTCTCGCTGCTTTCGTAGCATCCGGAGTCTCGTGGGGATCGTCCACTCAGGCCTTGGCTGTCCACCAGCAGTTTCTCCTGAGAACCGGACTGGTCGCTGTTACCTGGAGAGTGAATACACAGCATGCTGTCACAAGGAACCTCAAAGCCAGCTCCATCTTCACCCTCTGCTATTGGCACATGTTAAAGCTGAACTAAACAAACAAACAAACAAACAAACAAAAAAACCCAAACCAAAACCAAACAAACAAGCTAACTGGCTCAGAACACCTCTCTTCAAGTAACGTACCCACCATATGAAAATAAACTTGGCGAGAGACATGCTGATGGGTCCCAAGCTAACCGAACAGTGGGAGACTGAGGCCGGAAGGGGGAGGAGAAATACAGTGTGCTACTGTGGTACTGGAGGAGGAGGACCCTGCGGAGACATAGCACCATCAATGAGAAGCAGTGTGCCTGTGAATGCGAGCTTTGCAAGGCGGGTACGGCCCAATGCTTGTCAGTCACCTGGAAAACTTGTATGTTGAGTCATTTATGTTACAGCCTCTCCACATCTGGGAGCTCAGATAAAAGCGGCAAATGGAATATTGCTTTATAAGTATTGGGGAGTGTGGTTAGCCTACGGTAACAATATGTGGCCAGTTGTATTATCTCAGCCAAAGGAAGGCTGGCGAGAGAGGAACAGACCCCTGTGCGTGGGGGAAACAAAGCTTTCGTCTTCTGCAGTGTTCAAAGTTTCCTTTCTCTTTATCCTTCTCCCACTGCCTGGGGCCAGCGTTTGTTTGTTTGTTTGTTTGTTTGTTTGTTTGGTTGGTTGGTTGGTTTTTTTCGAGACAGGGTTTCTCTGTGTAGTCCTGGCTGTCCTAGAACTCACTCTGTGGACCACGTTGGCCTCAAACTCCGAAATCTGCCTGCCTCTGCGTCCCAAGTGCTGGGATCAAAGGCGTGCGCCACCACTCTCAGCATTTCTGTTCCCTGCATCCAGTATGTGAAGACTGTTCAGGGGACCCTCTGACCGTCAAGCAGAGGAGGTGGCCCCAGCCCTAGCCTGAGCAGCCCCTCTAAAAAGCAGCATCGTTATTTGTCAGTTGGACCTCAGTCATGGTGGGGGAAAGTCAGGAGACAAGTTAACTGTGTTGCTGATGGAGACGACTTCCTGGAGTCAAAGCCACTTGAGTGGTCAGTTCCCAGGCTGCTGCGTTTTCTATGGAGGGAGCCCAGGGAGCCCAGGCACACAGAGCATCTTCAGATACTTATGTAGAGAAAGCACTTGGTCATGCAATATGGAAACCAAGAGAACATTTTTTTTTCTCCATAAAATAGCTAGTTGCAAAGACAAATGGCTTTAATTTATTTCTCTCACCTGCCCACTCCAACCACACACACAAAGAAAAAAAATCAATCAATCAATCAATCATCAACCAGAACTATGATGCCTTTTCTCAGGAAATCATAAAGAACATGTGTGGAGGCTGAGTGGTGCCTGCCATGCCACACATGTGCTGGTGGGGTCCCACCATCGTCTTCCCACTTCCTGTCTGTATTTCTCAAAGGGAAAGCATTCTATAGCATGCACAATGCCAAAGAGGGTGTCAGAACGCATCTTTACGTGATAGCCCCAAAGAACACGGATTATCAAATGATTGGTGGGGAAATTAACAAGTCAGAAGCCCATGAGTAAATCGCACCCCTCCCCCTAAAGCCACCCCAAACTGGAACATTCTATGGTGATGACCTCATCCCGTGGAAGAGCCTGCGGGTTTGGATGGGGCTTTGCTCTTGTCTAGCATGCTATTTAGGAAAATGATCCTTGGAAATGAGGGCTTCGAGCTGTCCCTGAGTACCCTGTGAGAGGGTCACTCATCTGTTCCCGGTGGCAGCAGTTCAGGGTTGCAGAGCAACAGAGCCAACTGCAGACTAGAGACTACAAAAGGGGAGCATGCCCCGTGCTGCTGCTGGGACCCCAGCCTTAGCAGGTACTGCAAGGTCCTGCTGTTACAGAAAAGGAAAGGATCTCTCCAGTGCCCGAGAACCACGATGCAATTGACTGTCATAAGGAAGACATCTGACCGGGGGCTAGAGCCGCCACCGTCACCAGGGAGAAGTGACCGACTCTTTCATGTGTCTAGACTTTTCTCTCACACTCACTAGCCTCAATGGCAATGTAGGAAGAACAAGACCATGAGGAATAAGCCAACTGTCATCATCAAAAGGGCTGACGTGATCGGTCTCGGCACACTTGGTCTAAACTGCCTCCCTACCGCACTCACCCACCCATGTGAGCATGCATAGGTGAGCACGCGCAGCTGAGCATGCTCAGGAGCTGAATATGCACTGACACAGAGGTCCTCAAATGTCAAAAGCCATGGCATATAAAGGCACACACAGGTTTCTAGAAGGTGCTTTTCTTAGGAATAAGGAGAGGGGATGGGACTCCTGGAGAGAAGCCCCTTCAAAAGGCTTACCGTATTTCCCACACTGCAGACTAGACTCTCTCTATAGCCCAGGCAAGCCTGGACCTTTGAGTAATCCTGCTATACTTGCTTCGATGCTCACTTCCCTCAGAAACAGTAAGCTGAGGTTACAGGTGGCCGCCACCACGCCCAGCTTCAAAGGCTGTTTCTATGGAGCTGAGCGCATGGCGGTGGTGAGGGTGGCAAGCTCTAGGGTATCTGGATTTTGCTACAGTGTTTCTTTAAAGTAAATTTTAAGAGTGTTTTCATTTAGAGGAACCACATGAGTCTAAGGAGAAGCCAGCTGACCATCTTTTCCAAACGGAAGGTTGAGTGCAGACCACCATCTTTCCTTGCCTGTGGGAGACACTGGGAAGGTTTGACTTCCAAGCAATACTGGAAATATACTTAATACTTTCATTGGAAGTGTAAGCTAGGAGAACTTCAAGATGTCCCTTCATATCTCCAAGAACCTCACTGGATCCCTCTCACTACTGTAAACAAACTGAGTTCGGCAGAACACTACTGTGGTTCTCTAAGATATCAAGGTACTTGGAGGAAGTATTTCTTAAATACAGTGAATTTAACTGTATGAAATGGAAAAACTTACATCACTAGTAGGCTATATCTGGATTTGGCCTCTTGACAGTAATTAGAGCTGCTAGGCCCTCGAAGCCTTTGTTTCAAGATCAATAAAAGGAAATACCATTTTGAGTATCAGAGAAATTCCAAGCAGTGTAATTGCACAGACCCCAAATGGGATGTATGAACAAGGGGTCTGCCCGAGCCTCCCAAGTTAGCATCCGATGAGATGATTCTGGTACAAATCTTGGAATCTGAATCTAGGACGATGGGGCTTAGCCAATGTGTTATGTCACGCTAGGCTTAGACCCCTGCCTGTATGTAGGCTTTAGCTTTGCTCTTCTGACATGGAAATGAAACAGGAAATGTAAAGGATGATGTATATAAGCCAGCTGTCCTCCGTAAACGACATAGAATTCAGAGCAGATGCAGTTCAGAAGAACAGATGACTCTACATTAATCCATATTAATGGGGCAGGTCTGCCGAACCAGTCAGTCACGAGGCAGGCTGCTTACACACAACCTGGCCAGAGACCCCGGGCTTTCTGTAGAGCAGTGGTTCGAGACCTTCCTAATGCTGTGACCTTTTAATACAGTTCCTCATGTGGTGGTGAACCCCAAACATAAAATTATTTTTGTTGCTAGTTCATAACTGTAATTTTGCTGTCATGAATCGTAATGTGAAGTATCTGTGTTTTCCAATGGTCTTTGGCCATTTCTGGGAAAAGGTCATTTGACTCCCAGAGGGGTCACAACCTCTCTAGCAAATCAAATGCCATAGAGACCTGGTCACAAAGCAACGTGGCAGGGAAGAAAGAGGGCACCCTCCAAGCCTAGACCTGAGGCTGTCTATTTACTTCGACTATTAGACTTTTTCTGATGCCATGAGAAAACACACTCATAAAAAGTGGCTGAAGAGTTCGTTGGGGATTTGGGGGAAAGTCCATCCTAGTGGGGAAACGGTGGGTGCAGGCGCTTGAGCAGCTGGGCCTGTGGCATTGACAGTGAGAAGCCTGGCTTAGCAGGGCAACAGCAATGGACACAACAAAACCCGTGAAAAAATGTCCTGAATTCTGTGCACACAGTATAAAGAAGAAGCTTCCATACTGAATTTGGGAACTCCTGTGCCACACACTCACTTCAGTGAGACAGTTCTGTCTTTCCTGGCTACTGATGGGTTTATTTATTCACTACTAAGCCTTTTCAGTAACAAAACAACCCATGCTTTGGAAAATAATAAACCCTTAGGTGGGCAAAGAGACTCCTAAATAATATATATGCACTGTAGCTATCTTCAGACATACCAGAAGATGGCATCAGATCCTATTAGAGTTGGTTGTCAGCCACCATCTGATTGCTGGGAATATAACTCAGGACCTCTGGAAGAGCAGTCAGTGAGTGCTCTTAACAGCTGAGCCATCTCTCCAGGCCAACCTAGGGATTCTTAATGGATGCATGATGTCCAGTGGGAATATCAGGGAAACTACTGGTCCCTTCAGAAAGCCCCTGGCCCTCTTTTCACACATATTGACAGGCATGTCTGGTCTGTGAATGTTTTGTCATAATATGAAGTTAACCTTGTCTTTGATAAGAACAAGACCAACTGAATACTCCTGGTACCCTAAGCGCACGATGACAGCTTATTGGAGGCCCATTCCCAATGATAATGCTGCTGTTTAGCCAGCAGTGTGTGTGTGGATGTGTGTGTGTGTGTCGCGCACGTGCGGGAGCTTACTGTCATATTCCTGCAACAGCTCCACCGCCGTCAGGAGAACTGCTCGGTGTTCTGGGTCCCTGATATTTAATTCATCCAAGTCTTCTTCCTCCAGGAGCTTGAAGGTGTCCAGGTCCTCGTAGCCATTGAACAGGAAGGTGGGCATGTGTTCCTGGGAGGCGGAGCGGGAAGATCAAAGTGAGTCTGTGGCCCAGCCATGTGATCAGACGTTCCCCCCATAGTCCTTATGCTCACCAGGGGATGGGTATCATTTATAATATATTCCGGGCCTCCCAATCTTCCGGCTTAGTGGGCACATGGGGGGTGTATAGACTCACTCACTAATGGCTCAAGAAGGAACTAATTCCTTTATCACCGCTTAGCCTGCAGTGAGTGAGAAGGCTTCCCCTTAACATTTGAGTCGGGGAGGCTTATTAAAATTCAACTTAGCAAACCCTATGAATTTCTCAGGACCAAGATGTTTTCTAAGTTGAAAACTAGAATCCACCATGGTAGCCGCACTCTTTTAGAAGATGCTGGGAGTCACAGCCAGGGAGAGCTGAGAAGGCAGGTGCCTCATGGTCCCCTAGAGCTGGCTGTGGGCAGAACACTTGGGATTCTGTTCAGAGAGCCCTCCCAAAAAGCAAATTCGGATATAGGGCTTACGCTGCACTATTGCCCTTAGTAAAGGGCAAGGATAACATTAGAATACTGGTAACCATTTGCATTGAATACTAGTAACCTTACTGGGTGACACCTGCAAGGTGACATAGATCACCTATCTAGTTTAGAGAGAGGACAAGTGACAACAGCACAGGTAGGACATGAGTAACAAGTGACTGACTTTCAGGTTGATCCGGTCCAGGAGATCCTCCACGGACTTTGGCTGGGATGGTCTTCCCTTCCTCCTCCTCCTGGTGGGGCGCTTGGGCTTCTCCTCTTCCTCATTTAGCACATCCACATAGATGAACTTGAACGTGCCGACTTTGTTGTTCAGCAGGCCCATCCAGGTACCCATGGGTGGTTTGCTGATTATGTCAATGATATCACCTTTCTGTGGCCCGGGGAACAAAGATCTTTCCATTAGGCGGATGTCTAAGCCTGAGCAATGACATAATTCGGTTGGTTGGGGAAAGGCTACAAGGTCAGGATTGCAGTCCCAGCTTCCTTCCTACCTAATCCTGTGCGCGTTTATAGAAATGTGCCAAGTAGGCAGGTGGATACGGGTGTGTGCACATGGGCACATGTGGCCACCAGAGGTAGATGACCAATGCTTTTCTCCCTTGCATCCTGTCTTGAGCTCCGGGGAGTACCCCACCTGTGTCTATATCCACAGCACTGGTGTTACAGGAGCACACCACCATCCTCAGTTTCTCCATGGGCGCTGGGGATATGAACGTAGGTAGGTATTCGTGCTTGGTGCTCAAGCATGTTACGGACTGAGTCGTCACCCCAGGGCCACAGGTCACCATTCTGAGTGACCGAGACAGGATACGATAGGGAGCATGGCGGACAGCAGACCTGATACTTTTAACTGTGCTAGATGCTAGGAAGGCCTGCCCAGGTCACAGCCTTCCCCACCTCCTGCTCAGCAGGGTAGAGTGGGCCTTATCTGTCAGCCACGCTGAAGTCAGGTTGCCTGCCTTGGCTGTTGGAATCCTTGCCCCCCGTTTTAAGAGGGTGTCCGCTAACCTGTGGCCACAATGTATGAACCATGTCCCACTGCATCTGTAGATTCCCACATAAACATCCCTGTACACACACACAGAGTGGTTATATTCCCCTCGGATAAAGGAAGCATAGAAGGACGGGCATGGAAGTTCTAGAAGGAAGCTGGGGTCGAAGGGTAAGGTCAGGGGAGGAAGCGAGAGAGCTAAAACACAGCGTCCGTGCCCTTCATCACAGTCCGGTTCTAGTTTATTTTCACTAGAAAGGAGCCTAGAGTGGCCAAAACAAGATCTGGTCTACATGGTAAGAGTCCAGCATCCACTGGCAGGGAAGAGAGAAGCCCTTCCTGGGAGATAGGAGGGCCTGGGTTAGCTGCCCAAGATGAAGACAAGCCTACCTTGAGCTTCAGAGAGTCTGTGTCATAGGGACTGGGGGTGAAGTCAGTGTGCACTCGGGCACGCCCACAGAAGGGACCCCGATAGGGTGGCTCTTCGTCATCCCCATCTTCTGACTTGACACTCTCCCTGTTGCTGGTGGAGGAATCGGTGGTGCTCACGGTCTGACCACCTGGACAGGGAGAGCAGGAAGCACGGGGGGGATTCAACACAGCCTTCCCAGGCAGCAAAGATGGAAGGTACCAACAGGACTTTCCATCACATAAGGCCAGGAAGGGATGCTATGAACCACAGCACTCTGTCAGGACCACAGCCAGGCCTATGTCTTCTGTTATCCTAATCCAGCTCCTAACTAGACTGGGGACTCCCAGCACACTGTCCTTGTGACACCGAGACCCACCAGGGGAGGATGCTGCGGCGTGTCACCCTGGCCTTTATCTATAGCATGCAGCACCTCATTTGGAGTACACCATTTCTCTCTTGTGTTGCAGAGGAGGAAACAACCCTAGCTGTGAAGTGTTTGCCTGAGAGAGACGACTTAAAGTTCTGAATTTGACTTCACTTCTTCTTTGTCGCTCTTTGGTCCTGGGGCGGCTGAGTCGTATTGGTATCAGGAACATTTAGGATTCTGCTCCCTGGCCCAGACCCTTGTATTCTGTTGGTCATCTTCACGCACTTTGACCTTTGGCTTACTCTCTAGGTTCTTCCTCAGAGATAAATTTCCTGTCTTCAGCAATCAAAATGAAAACATTCCTCCTTTGCACCACGGCTGGGGGAATCTGTAACTGCATCCTAAGGGCGAGTGCTTGGCCTACACTCATCTTTTGTTTGCCTTAATTGGAGGCGCAAATACGAACATCTGACTGGAACTCCAAAAGGAAGCCACGACGCATTACAAACCACACTTACTCATTGAGCTCTGGCCACTCAGAGAACTCCGAAGGCTTTCCACAGAGCCCCCGGCTTTGAGCTTAGGCTTGTCCGCGTGTTCAGAGTCAAGCTTTACCGAGGCGGGGGAGCCGGGCATTCCATCGAGCCCCGAGTCCTGAAAGAGTTTCAGTAGAACTGAGTTTTCTGAGCAGATGCTTTATTTATCATAGTCGGTGATTTGGGCCTCAACTTTACCAGTCAAATTGATTGTTTATACCTATGCTTGATCTTACATATAATAGTCTCCCTTTAAGTCTATATCTTTGTTTACATTTAAATATGTAGCCCTTAGTACTGCCTACTAAGAAACCCCAAATTGTTTTCAAGTTCAAACAGGTATTCTTAAATTTTCTAGGAAAACTCTGTTTACCATCTACAAAGATGGCTAAAGGCTCTGGGACTTAGTACACCAAGAACAAGCTGGGCCTCAAATGTAGGTCGAGTTCAGTCTACTCTTAATGTAATATTTAGAAGTACAATCGGAGGGCAGTTAGCTAACTCTAAGGGGAAAATATCTACACTAAGAAAAAGCATATTTCTTAGAAACTACTGACCAGAGTGTTTCTTTTTGTATAAATTGTTGAGTGACTGAAAGAGGGCGATGCTGGTGTTTACCCACCAGGGGGCGGCAGCTGAGCAAAAAAAAAAAAAAAAAAATGCCTCCTGTCCCAGCTGGCTGTATTGGCTAGCCGGAGCAACAACATTCCTTGTATACTTCAAGCCAGCTCTCAGCTTGAGTATGTCAGCGGAGGGAGGAGGAGGTTGTTTTGAAACCAAAGGTCAAAACTAGCTCAGAGTTTAGACCTCCAAGCTTCCTTCCTTCCACACGTGCAATTAACACAGAAACTGGACATGTTTCTAATGATGGTGAAGGATGTTTTCTATAGAACCAGGGGTGAGACATCAGCTTCATATCCTACCGACGGCATATAATATCAGTAAGTGAGACAGCATCTCCTCTCACCCCCTATATAAGCCTGAATGACAAATGGAATCTAGTAGCCAGAAAGGGTTGTGTAAAATTCCTCGTTAGACCTGCTGCATACATCTAGAACAGTACACCGTACATCTGAAAAGACAGCTGACAAACACCACTTTACCAAAAGGAAAAAAAAAAAAAAGGATTTACTAATTTTTATTTTTGGTGTATGAGCGTTTGCCTACGTGTACGTATGCGCATCTGGTGCCTGCACAGACTAGAAGCGAGCACTGGATTCCCTGGAACTGGATACACACTGCTGGGAGCCACCATGTGGGTGTTGGGACTCACACCCGAGTCCTTTCTGAGAGCAGCCAGTGAGTGCTGTTAACGGCGGAACCTCTAACTCAGAAGGGTTCTTTGGGAGGATGCTCCCGGTGATAGGTAATTAATAATAGGGGTGTTTTAGGAAAGTATCCTCCGATTCCGCCTTGTGCTTGAATATACCCACTGGCTTTATTCTCCAGTGCTAGAGTGCTTGCTGCACCAAGAACCTGTTTTGTAAAAGTGTGGGCCCTGTCTTGGGTTCTCTGAAATGGAGGGCCTACTGTGAGCGTTCATCTTGTCAATCTGATAGGCTTTGGAACCACCATGGAAATGAGCCTGTGGGTGTGCCGGTGATGGATTTCCTAGACTTCTTAGTTGTGGTGGGAAGGCCCACCCTACATGTGGGTGATCTCATTGGCTGGGCGGGGGTCCTGGGCTGCACACAAAGGAGAGAGGAGGCTCACAGGCACAGGGTGGCCAGCTGACTCAAGTCACTACTTAGCCTGCCGTGACGCACCACGTCTTGAAGCTGTGGGCTTCCTTCCCTCGATTGCCTTTGTCCTGTACTTTTATGCAGCGAACAGAAAAGTCACTGGTACACAGGGCCTGTGTTGCATATTCCCAGCACCCAGAACACCGTCTGGGAAGCCCTGACTGCTTAATGACTGTTTCTCTCCAACTGCCTGCTTTTTCTACGCAAATACAGCCTGGTCTAGCGGCCAGTGAATGCCAAGGAACACACATTCATAACACCATCCAATAGCCTAGGCGGACCGCCCCCAGCAAAAGTGCGGGTCTCGGCAAGGTGGCCACGTACCTGCTCGGAGACCGGGCTGCTGTATTTTTTAGACATCCGCTTCCTCATGGTTTCTTTCACAGATCTCACCTTTTTCCCGAGAGAGATGCGGGAGGCAGAAGGGGATTTGATGACTTCTTTGTACACAAAATCTCCCTCTTTACCCTGCAAAAACGGAGCGTGAATGCCATTAGTCCTAGGAGAGAAGGCAGCAAACCAGTTCCGTTACTCAAACCATTAATGCGCTAGACCTCAGGAAAATATTAGCATTCCCCAGGAGCGTCACACGAATAAGAGCAAAGGCTTTATTTATCTTCGCGATTAGGAATTAAAACCTACCAAGAAGTATTTGTTTGCCTGTTTCTACTGGGACTTGAGGCAGTTTTTATTTTATTTAATCTTAGTACATGCTTTTCCAATTAGGTTGGGTTTTTTTTTTTTTTCTCCCCCTACCATTTAAAAACACTTGAGGGGCTGCATTGCGTCAGGGAAGAACGATCTAGGGGAGCCAGTGTTCAGGGGACCTCAGCAGTTGGGGAGACGGGGGGGGGGGGTCCATACTGACTCATCCCTAAGGCAGGAGGTGGGCGTGAGGGCGCTCCCTACACTATCTACCAAACTGTACAGAACTGCTTGGTATGCCCAGCGCTCAAGAGTGTAACTCGTTTCTCTGAGCGAGCTAGACTGTAGCCAGCTCTCATTCTATTTTGTACTAAAAAAACAAAAACAAAAACAAAAACCTTCCGAAGACAGGTTAGGTGGGTGGGGGGGGGGTTCTGTGTTTTTAAAAACGGACAACATAAAATTACTGGCTTATGAATGAATAAAATTTGATTCCCAAATAAAACAGCTTCGATCTTGCAGGAAATTCCGTAACACTTCATATCTCACAGATGTGTATTCTGGCTGACATAAGGTCATAACTGTAAAGCACAAACTCTTCATTTTATAGTCTCAAGGCAGAATATTTAAGGGAGAAGCAAAGCCAGGTGAAACTCACCTATTCCCTTGGGACCTGAGTTTTAGGGACCTTTAAACACTACCACAGTGTCCTGACCCTTGACCATGGCCCACAAGCATGTCTGAGGAGACATTAACCTGGGTAATCAAGGCCCTGATTCGCTTTGACACTGAGAAAACTGGGCTCATGTCAGGACAGCTCACATGAGAACACCTACTTACTGCAGGCTCTGGTGGTGCACGCACTGATCCTATAAGACTGCTCAATGACGCCCAGGTCACAGGGTTCCCTCAGGTCACACCCTTCATGGACAACTGAGGCTAGGGAGGAGGGAAGGCTCAGAGGCACAAAGCTTGTGTGCTTTCTAAAGCACATAAGGCCACAGGAGCCAAATCTGCGTGTGCTACTTACAGAACGCTGGAGAAAAGGTACTAAAGAACTAAAGGTGCTCCGAGGAAATGGGAGGTACTGGAGATGGGTGGTCATCAGCCATCCCATGGGGAATAGCAGACTATCTCCAAGATTGGGAGCAGCGGAGCTTCATTGCAAACAGTGTTTGGAACCACTGTGCAAAGCCGGAATCAACTCTCTAAGACACTAAATGGGTTGGGGACTTGGGGGTGGGGGGGGGTAAGGACCCAGGTCACTGTAATTCCGTACCCACTTCTTTTCTCTGTGGCCTACTTACCACGGGGTCAGAATTATTACTGCCAACATGCAGAGAACGGTTTGTCAGGTCAAATCCACCAAAACTGCAGGTTCTCTGTGGAAACGAGGGGGAGGGTGGAAACAATGCAGTTATGCTCATGTAGCAGCCACAGACACCCCAACACGTGTCCCCAGCGCAAGGCACCTCTGACTCACACGTACATGTACAGGATGGAAGGGGGGCAATGAGACATGAGGAGGAGAAACATGAGACCTTTCTTATTTGGTGCTTGCTCAAGTCACTCCCTAGGGGTCTAAAAGTCCCTTAATGTGCAAAGCCAGGGACTCTAAGAAAATAAATAAATAAATAAATAAACAAACAAACAAACCTCCACAAATGGAGTGCCGGAGGAAGGTCCCCTCGCCTCTCCGTGACCTAGGGAGTGCTGTGCTCTGCCATGGACAGCAGGCCTTTTCTGAATGATTTTTGTCTTGTTTAGTTTTAAAACACCGGGGTGGGGCATGGTTATGTTAGACACCTGGTCAGATCAACAGGGGTCCTCACTAAATGCCCCCCACCAAGCCTAGCCAAAAATGCAGGTAACTTTCCCATCTAACTGTCCCTCTGGATTGCTGCTGACCCCTTTTCTCACAGCGGATGCTGTAGAGGTGGTGGAGGGGGGCTGATGGAGTGTCTGTTACTGACCACACACTCCGCTTTCAGCAGGAAAAGACACTGTTGTAAAAACGGATGGAAAGTTAATTGTACTTTTAAGTTGGCTTCAAAATATGTGAAACATATTTCTATGATCATATTTCTATGATCTGCTGCTTCTGGAACTTGGATCTGATTTCTCTTGTTTTTCTAGCAATTAAAAAAATAAAAATAAAAATTCATTTGATGCCCATGCTGGTCTTCTTTCTCCAATGTATTTTAAGTTTTGTTGTAACATTGTAAACACAGTTGGTAGGAAAACCTGAATGGTGGATGTGGGCTCTGAGGCTGTGTGTGACCTGCTGCTCAGAGACCATAACGACAGCCACACAATGGGGGGAGATGGACAGAAAAGCAGAATACATACTTAAGCGTGCTTCTTTTAACCAGGTATACTTTAGACCTATATTAATGTACTGCATCAAGAAAGCAGACACAGTCTTGGAGGAAAATGAGTCGGCTTCTTAACCCCGTACATAGATTCAACTTCTGGTTCTGCCACTTGCTTGCTGTGTGACCACAGTTCCAGTGTTAAAACTCTGTGACCTTGGGGTTCTGCACCGAGATACTATTTCACACCGCACATCTGACGACAGCACACGGCTGCGCAGAAGAGGCGAGGCGTTGGGCTTCATCTGGGAGTTCAATAGTAAAACCAAAGCACTCAGGAATGGGCCATACAGGGAGGTGACACTGGTAGAAAGTGAGAGGAGCAGAAGCCAGCCAGCCACCTCTCAGGAATAGTGCTGCTTTCAATAATCCTACTTATTCCTTTCCAGTACTCAATTGTATACTACATATCAGCAGCTAGCCTTGCTCTCTTTACAGTCAGCTAGCCTGTGTCCAGTCCATAAAATGAGAAAGGCTTCCCTACAGAAAACCAATACAGCTCACCTAACCGGGGAAGGATATCATGCCCCCCATCCCCCGCCAAGGCAACCATGAGCTTGCCCTCATAGCTCGTGGTGCCAAATGTGTATTCTCAGTTTTGCAAAGGCAGGGACTTTAGTTCCTTTCCTGTGACTCAGGGCTTCACAGACACAGGGTGGCGCCCAGATGTCTGATCACTGTATGGCTTCTGCACGTCCATGCGTTAAATGACAACATCTCCCGTAACACTGGGGCCCAGCATGCTTTCCTCTGATGCGCATGAAATAACGCACAAGGAATGTATGTGGAAACGATGACTGTAATAAATTAGAAGCCTGTTGAGGTTCTCATGTGCCTGCTGCAATGCATTTATACGCCACAGTAAAGGGCTTGAAGAATGGACTGGTTTTCCGAAACAGCAGCTAGACTCTCTCCAGGTTGTATGCTAAGATATTGGAGGTTCCTTCCCGTCAGCTCAGTGGAGGCCTAAAAAGCATGGAGCACTAAGTGGAGGAAGCTCTCAAGTCTCCCAAGAGCACCAGTTCTTAAAGGAGCACACTCTTTCAGGAAGAAAAATGGATTTAAAAAAAAAAAAGCAATTAAAAAAACAACAACAACAAAAAAAAAACTTTGAGCTCTAGTGATCTACATCAACGAAGCAGAAGCAAAAAAATATTTTTTTCGTTCATTCATTGCTGTCCAGATAATTATAAAATCGTCTCTAACTAATACTTGGGATGAGGAGAGCGAGCCAATGGGATGATCATGCACTGACAACATGTTTGGAGTGGGACTGAATTTAAAAGGGACAAGATTCCAAAATGTCATGCAAGTCTGTGTCCGAAAAAAAAAAAATGAATGAATAAAAATTAAAAGCAAGACACGTGACTGTTTCCAGTGAATTTAAAGCGTTATCATTTCCCTGAGGTTTGGTCAAGCAAGTATGGCATCTCTAAAGGACAAAAAAAGATCAAGGTTGAAGATTAAAGCAAACTGTGCACTGTGGGGTAAAGTGAAGAAAGACAAAGGGAACAGAAAGGAGCATTTTAAGTGAGAGGTGAAAAGAAGTAAGAGAGTGTAGCCCAGTGGTAGAGCTCTTACTTAAACATGCACGAGGCTGTGGGTTCAAGTCCTGTATGAAATAAGACAGTCAATCAAAAACTGCCCGTCGCTTTCTACTCTTAAGACTGACTTTAGCCTATGTTGTCCAAGTAATGAGGAATTATTTTGTTCTAATTATACAAGTGTATTCACAAGCGTGGCTATGAACAGATTTCTAATTTGGGTATTAAAACTGCCCAGTACTTTCTTCAGCTCTTAGCATCTTAAAGGCCACCAGCTCGTCGTGCCATCGTTACTGAGGGGTGCTGATGTTTGAAGGCCAGCTGGCAGATGAAGTGTTGTATAAAAGCTCAGTTTTTTTATAAAAGATATGGAGGTTAGAGCACACCAGAGACTGAATGAATGGGTGGCGAAGAAAATTCTGATATGAAAACACAACAAAACAAACCAGAAAAATCAAAACACTGTTGCCAAGATACAGAAAGAGACAGAAGCAAAGTTTTCTCAACAGACCAGTAGCATTTAAAAAAAAAAAAAAAAAAAAAAAAAAGTGCTATAAGGCTCATAAAGATGGGAAAAGGCGGAAAGTAAAATCTAGGACGGAAGTCAACACACACGGGAATTATTTTCAAAACCCCAAAGCGAGGAAAGACCCACAGATCCTCTGAGAAGCAGAGGAGGTCACTTGAAGGATGGCGGTGGCCAATCCGTCTTCGTTTCCACAAAAGCAGAACTCGGTTGCATGAATTTAAATTACAGTTATACAGTTCTGGACAAGAGCATCCTATTCATGAGCGCAAAGGGACCCTGGGAAAGGGGACCGTGGAAGCCCATTCTTCTCCACAGGTTCTTTCAGATCGTTCAAAGGGGCTCTGGGCCAGCAGCCCCAGGAGGATTAAGCAAGGTGCCAGAGCGCAGCACTGCCAGCTCCGCCTCACGCGGTCCCCTTTTACATGGGCCATTGTGCAAACTCGGAGTTAGGTGGGAATCCGGGGGGAATATCTATACTTTCAAGTTCAAACGAAGTCACTCTCTGAAAGGAAAAGCTAAACTAGGCTTCCCTGATCCTTCAATATGAAAACTGAAAAACAAAAATTCATGAAATGAGCAATCGTCTAAGTAAACCCTTTCCTTTGCTGGGCACGGGAATCTGGGAGGGCACTACTACATGCCAAGTCCTCTATTTAAAAAAGTAAAAATATTGAATTGGTTTAATTAAAACAAAAAGGCTTTAAGTGATTCTCCGCCCCCCCCCCCCCCCCCCCACCCCCGACCCTACCTCTCTTAGATGTAAGAACTTTCTAGCTCTACTATTAAAGAAATGTACTCGAGGGTGGTGATGGCAGACTGTCCGTCAGTTCGTTCCTACTGTTTTCATTAATGGAAAAAAGCAGGCATCTCTTCCAAGGCTCAATGCCCTTCTGATTTGAATCAGCTTCTTTGGGGTCAAGTGACAAGATGGCCGGGTATAAAGACAGCCACTCCTAGAAGTTAGCCAAAGCCCACCCCCGCACCCTGGAAGATCAACTTCAAGGTTTAGATCCAGTTAAGAATATCAAACAGCTTCGGTTGGCCAGAGGGCAGACAGAAATAAGAAAAAAGCACCGCTATAGAAAGAAGAAGGGCGAGAAATCGGAGGGTGACAGAGGAATGGACCCTGCGGAAGTGGTGAGTTAGTTGAAGGAAGGCAGCTTTGCGAGAAGAGAGGCCATAACGCTTGACTACACATCATGGAAATGACAAGGCCTTCCTCATGACCATCCTGGCGACTCACAGACTTCTGGTGGATTCTCAAGAGAACCCTTTTAGTACAGCGGTCCACCGTGGCAGCCCACTTCCTCTTTGCCTCCTCATCCTCCTCCAGCAAGCACCGCCTCAGGTCCTGCTTCTCCGCCTTGCTCAGCGTCCTGTCCGAGGCAGGACGCACGAGCTGGGTCAGGTTCAGGTGGCTGTAGAGGCTCCGCTCCACCACGTAGGTGATATTGAACTCGCTGACCGAGGTGCGCCCTCGGCCCCTCCTGCCAGCGAAGCCACAGCCACCCCCCTTGGGCTTCGGCCGGGGCAGCAGGTCACAGGTGGTGCCATTTACTCCTTTTCTGGAGGGACGCTGGCAGAGAAAAGTTCTGGAACAGGAGTAATTAGTATCCGTTTTCTTCAAGCGGATTTGCTTACGGATACTCTGAACCTCCTCCAGGGACACCAGAAAGTGGTGCCTGCGCCGATGGTTGTCATAGAAGAAAACACCATCGGTACTTACCCCGTGGCTCAAAGACCCAAGACCTTTCTTCATTTCCCCCTCTGTGAGGGAGCGGGACACTTTTTGCGCCTTCTCTTCTTCCGGATAGGAGAAGAATGTCCCCATCTTCTTCGGGGGCTTAATCAGGCCCCGACTCTCTCCTTTGCTGAAGGTTTTGACCAACTTCCGGCCAGCTCCCCACGTATCCAGACTGCTGGATGATGGAGATGGCGTGAGAGAGTCTGCATCGTCTTCTGGAGGTTTCTCAGGAGAGCCATCATAGAAAAATGGCTTTTTGTGCACTCCAGAGTAGAGTGCGGACCTTTCATCTTGGACTGGGGAATTCTCAAATACCTGTTCCTCTCCACCTGGAAGAGAACCAACAGGAGGTCTCCTGTGAGTGACTGTCCCATGCACCTTTGTCTGTATCTGTAAAACACGTTATCTCACATGGCCAATGGTAATGTTCTCCCTGCCTATGATCTGAACTTCCTCATAAACATGACTTACATGTCAATGCACATGAAACAACAATCAAACTACATTGTATTGTTTCAAGAAAGCTTAACATTACACATTTGTGAGGTGCCGGACCTGGTGGCATGAGGATGGATGGCAAGTTCAAGATCAACCTGGCTAACTTAATGAGATTCAAAATAAAAGCTTGCTGGTTTTACCGTTCATGGCTTTAAACCCAGCTTGGGAGGTGAAGGTGGAGATCAAGAGTCCAATGTCATCCCCTGCTAAATACAGTCAAGGGCGGCCTAAGGTACATGAGACTCTGACGCTAAAAACCAAACCAAACCAAACCAAAAGCCAGATGGGGGTATAGCTGAAAGTTAGGGGGGATTTATCCAGCTTTTAGCGTGTGTGCAGTTTTTGCATCCAAACCTAGTACTACAAAACTAGAGCTGAGAAACTTGTGGTATCTTTTATTTTCCTCCAAAACAAGTTTGTAGACCAGCATCTCCCTTGACCTATTAAAAAGTGCCATTTGCAGAACCAAGACCCGTCATTATGATATATGTTAGCATTGCAAGGTAATTGCCACCGTGGTTTGTAAGTGCAGCACTTAGAAGCTAGGAACGGTCTTCCCTGTCCTGAAAGACCCTCCTTTATGTCAGCTCTAGTGGCTTTTATAGTTGGAGTGTGATGAATACCATGTGTCAGACAATGATTTTTTTTTTTTATTGGTACATATGCCATTTAAGTGATTAAATCTCCAAGAGAGTTTGGGTGGGGAGAACACTATAAAGGGTTATACTTGCAAATGTGATTGACAAATGGTCTCCAGTTGCCTGGCCAAATACAAAAAAGCCAGGGGAACTAAGTGACTGCAACCAGATAGTCCCATCCACCCAGCCCCGGAGGAAACAGCAAGGGCATTTAAGGGCCCTGACACGCAGGCAGCTCACTAAGTGCTCAACTTGGGCTCCGGCTTCCAGGCCTTGACGCTCTCGCTGGGGCCAGGTATTGAGCCAAGGCCTCTGGAGCCCAGTGGAAAGGCCTGGATGTGCTGGCAGGAGAGCCAAGTTCTTTTCTGCATGTGTTATGTGAACAGATGTGAGGGAGGAATTAGGTCAAGCTGTGGGTGTAGAGCCCAACTGGCTGTATCCCTTAATTATAAGGAAACATTGGAGCCTTGCAGATTTCCACCAGCTGAACAGGGGCGTAGGGAAAAATACAAAGCTCCCTGGGACAGAAGGACAGCGCTGTACATGCTAGCTGGGACAAAGGTAACGATGGATGGTTAGGTTTCAGGGAGAAAGGGAGAGGGGAGGGCGACAAAATAGCTCCCATTTCTAGAAGATTCTAAAAATGGCTACCTTTTCTAATTGATGGCTACTAGTTATGAAAGAATTGTAGCATGAGATCCTACCTAAGATCAACTCCACATTCATGTGCCGAAATGAGTGGCGGGGAAGGAAGGAAGGAGAAGAAATCAAAATGACACCTAGTCTCAAGTTCACAAAAGAACTGTCTGTGGATCTTTTAGGACAGTTTAAAGCAAGGACCAGGGTCGGACAGGAGTTAGACAGACCACGGACAGTACACAAATGTGAGAGCTCCTTCCTGCTTTCTCCTCCAGATCCCCAACAAGTACGGAGACCGACAGCGCTCACAGATTCCCAAGTAAATATAGAAACTTCTAAAGATTGTTCCCTGCTTCCAGAAAGAAGCAACTGGACTAACACTGGAGGCCCAGCCTAGTGGCAGAGGTGTCCCAGCAGTGAATGAATACGGCCACGTTAAGTCCGTCAGGTGACACAGATTGTTGAAAAGTCTAAACAACACAATCCTGAAAGGCTCCATGGATGCTGGTGGGCTCTGCCCACCTCTCTAAGTAACTGTCACTCATCCGTGGTCCGAACATCTTCTGGAGTGTTTTGGGGACAGCCGTCAGGCACTAACTAGCTGGGACACACATGTTCCTGACATGTGCAGCCTTACCCTGGAAAGGAGCTTTGAGGGGAATAGGAAATGCCTCCAAAGGGGCTGTGTCAGCCTTTGTGAGCTGGCCCCATGCCGTGTGAGCTGCACCGTCCATGTCTGAGAGGCAGCCCCGAAGCCCAGCCCCAACCTGGGCTCCATCAATACAATACAATACTCTTCTCTTGCCATCTTCTGATCAAAAGGAAGAGCTTCGCTCTGCAGGGTGCTGGGCCAGGGGAGCCCCACCCCCACCCCCACCCCCAATCCCTGTACACTGTGTAACCTGCTTCATGAGGGCCTTTTTGTCTAAGCTGAGATCAGAATACCCAAGGAGAAGTGAGGACGTGAGACCACTTCATGTGAGGATACAGCTTTGTACAAGTTCTGGTCTTCAGCCATAGTTCCGGGACCCTGGGCGTCTGGTTCTTGCTCTGAGCCGTCTCTGTCACAACACCTACTGATCTTTAGCTAATGCCCCAATACAGTTACAGTGGGTGTTAATAAAAAAGAGACACTTGAAGCTTCTTCTTGTGCTAAAAGGCACCACATAGAAGCTGATGGTTCTGTATTGGCTTAGAAGTGCTGGTGCACTGTGGGAATGTTGCTGTACACACACAAGTGGGCACGGACACTACCCATGTTTAATATTAAGGCTGCTATGTCAGAATATACCTGGGAAGTCAAGACAGGAGAGGGAGACCAGATAAAGAATTCAAAAGCCATCAGTTCTCCTGAGTGGTAGACTGTACAGGGGGGGGGCGGGACACCCTGAGGAAGTCTGGCTGGCCAGCTGAGTGTCCTTGAGGAAGTTCCCTGGCTTCTTTATCTCCGCCTCCTTCCTGGTGAAATGAGTAAGTGCCTGCCTCTGGTGGGTATTCCAGAGATGGCATATTAAAAGGGACCATCAATTCTCAAGTGTGGGGGAGAAACGCGTAGCATGCAGGATGCATCATCTCCTTAAAGGATTATGATTTGCCTTACAAGTGGCATAGGCGTGCAGGCTCATCAGTGAGTTGATCAAATCTCTGTAAGCCCAAGGGCACTGGGGAAGAAGGCAAACATCTCACAACCCAAGGAGCCTGTCCCACCTCCCTGTTCTTCCACCAGTAGGAGCTTGGTCACGTGGGGGCTGGAGGCAGACACTCTGAGCTACACACACTCACTCATGGATGCACAAACACACACACTCATGGATGCACAAACACACACACTCATGGATACACACACACACACACACACACAGGCAAGCATGGGCTTCCATGCACACAGACACTCACATGCACATGACCATTTTGGTGATAAGAATGAGAGAGTGAATGGTTCTCCCAGCTTCCTAGCTCATCACACATTAGAGCAAACCTTGCAACTTGAGTTCAAGCCCAACTGTGAGGCCCAGTCCCCACTTGGATGAACTCATTAAGAAGCCCACCAGGAAATTATCTAAGGTGACTGCTTTTCACCTTCAATTGCCTCTTCTGGTGTTTTGCCATTACCCAACCCCCTCAACATAGCTTGAATTAATAGACTCTGCAAATTTGGATATATCCAGATGTATACAATATTATTCTAGCATAAAGGCTACCACATGACAAGTCCTGCCGGCTCAGTACTGTGACACTCATTTAATGTCACTGGTGGGCAAGCCCATTGTTCTGATTGTCACAGCTGACACTGGATTTTGGTTTGCTCCCCAACACATACTCGGGGCTGGGCACTGGCGAGTCTGTGTAGTTCTCAACAAAAGTATAACCTCCCACTCTCCGTGTTCACATTTCGGTAAAACCTGCTGTTGTGTGGGATTCTGTACAGCAGAAATGCTGGCCAGCAGAAAGCGACATTACAGTCAACTGTAAACACAATTACTAGACCAAGGGACACTCAAATGCAGCTCCCACATTAAAGGTAGGCCCACATTTATGAAGTTACCCTTCAAGCTTATTTCTCTAGCCAACCCCCCCTTTTTTGTCTTCCCATCTCCCATTCTTTTACAGCTACCAGCATCTTCAGCTTGATCCTAAAGAATTAAATCACTGTACAGCAACAAACCGAATTAATTAGAAAGCATCAATAATAGCAAGAAACCCTCATCTTTAAAAATAAAAGGAAGTTTGGTTTCCTGAGTACAACTTGGTTTTACAAGGATCAAAAAGGCCTTTATAATAATAATTCTAAAACCCATGTGTTAAAATTTTTGAAATTCCTTATAACACAGACATAATATTTTTAAGAAGTAGTGCTTTTCTTATTAAAGCTGTCCAGTATTTTTTCCTACATACCCACTATCATTTTATAAACAAGAGAATCAATCATACAGCTGGGTGGGGTTGAGACAGAGTGAGTGTCCGTCAGTCTCACTGCTATATGGAGTGGAGTGGAGTGTCACTATAGTGTCACTACGTAGCACACAGTGCTCCCTTTTCCAGCTCAGGATTACTGGGATTATAAACCTTGTAGGCGTCTGCCACCACACTCCAGAATTTTAAGCTTTTATTTGATCTTTTTGGGGAGTAGGATTTAATGTTGCTTATACATATTATAAATAAAAAAATGAGTAAGGTCACAAATTAAACCTTCATAATTACAATTCAAAGGTTACTATTCGTTCTATATCCCCCGGTTAATCCCTCTGTTTGACATCACTGCTTCACCTTCCAGGCAGCTCTGAGGGGTCCCCTTAGAACTGAAGGTCCTTAAAGCCCCCCTTTTGAATAGAGAACTGAGATGGTGTGCGGGAAGAACCAAGCAGACCCGGGGCATTGAAGGGGTACTAAGTGCCTTGACTGTCAGGTGGCTCTGCAAGATTGATGCACTGTGGATCAGGTTTGCACCAAATCCACTGCATTACAGACACCAGTCCTCTTCGGACGAGAGGTTTACGCTGAGAACTTAGAGGGTTTATGTATATATAGCAACACAAGCTCATAATTAAAGCAGTGCCCCACCTTCAGACTTCATCCTCAGATCCTAGCCATTTCCCATCCCTGTCACATTTGAATTACTGAGTGCCCAAAATACTTGACACCAGGATCCTTCATTCCATAACACTCTGAGCATCACCCGCTGGCACACAGACAACTGTTGGCCTCCGCCAGAACTCAATTCATTTCCAATTTGAAAATCATATTCTGTTTGTACTGAATATCTGACCCTAAGTGATTTCTTTCCGAAGAACCAGTGTGAGGTTTGCCCCACACCCCACACCTTTTTTTTCTTTTCTTTTTTTTTTTTCTTTTCTTTCTTTTTTTTTTTTTACCTTCTGTGCTGGGCTTTTTCATTTCTTCCACCCTAATTAGTTTCTTTCTGACTCTTCGAGTAGAGTTCACCAGCTTGTGCAACCTCTTAAACTTCACTGAGTCCTCTGTCTCGTCATCCGACTGCTCTCTTGACTGGCAAAGAAACAGAACAGTTAATCAGTTAATTGCTCCAGAGCCGTGCCCTCCCAGCTGGCATAGCTGGCCTCTCACCCAAGGCCAAACATCCGCAGCCCCACCGCCAAACTCGGGACACATCAGCGTGGGACCTCAGCAAATCTACCCCCCCCCCCAAGGTTTATAGAAGCCACACATACCCTGGGATGGCCTAATAGAGCCGAGAATCAAACCCTGGGGCAAAGTACACATCTTTGGCCTTGACTACCGTGGGGGTGTCCGGCCCATCAGCCCACTACCCAAGTCCAGCAGAGCTTTCTCCCCAAGCTGCCCCTGTAATTCCAGTTACACGCTGTGGTTTGGACCAGCCTCTCCTCTGTCTGGCCCACTGGGACTCACTGTTGAGCATGGTCATCAACCACTTCTCCAAACCAAAAATTTTGTTGACTTTTTCCAGTGCCCCCTCCCCCACCCCACCCCACCCCAAAAAAATCAAAACCAGCAAGCAGAAAGGGGGAAGCAATGACAACAAAACCCGAAAAAAACCTTCTTTCCTATTTGTTGGAACGGCCCGCCTGCCACATCCCAGCCACCCCTTCCACCTCTCCCAAGCTCCTTCTGAGAGCTCGAGAGGCAAGGTTGAGGACAGCCCCGCATTTCTCCAAAGAGACAAGGGAAAAAGCTGACCTTTACAGCCATGCAGTACGGTCCATATTCCCCAGCATCCCATTCCATTTTTGCGGCGATCCAAATGTGCTCTGGCCCAGCTGTTTTCCCTCAAGTATCAAACATTACAGGGGGGTGGGGAGGGGAATCTCTCTCCATAGCAGTGACCCAGGCTAAAAACAATCCTTTCCTTGTGAACAGAACGAGGGCTTCATTTCCAAGTCCAGTCCAACATTCAGTATGCAACTTCCTCGGCTCTATCTGTTCAAACTGTGAAAACGCAAAAGAGGTTTCCCACTGGAGCAGCGCCTTACACGCTGCAGCGGCCAGCTGGGGGCTTGGACCTTTTGGGAGTACCGGAGCCTCAGCACACCCGGTCCAGCTAATCCTGCACATCCTGACAACAGTGTCCCCTCTTGTCCTCGCGCAGGGAGGGAGATGACTCGATCGCCCCTCCCCAACAAGACGAAAACGAGCAGCAGTGAGACCACTGAGGGCACTTTCCCCCAAGAAAAGCCCTCCCTCCTCTCAATTTTATAGGCAATCAAATAGGCAAATAAGAGAAAAGCACAAAAGGGGAGGGGTTGGGACCATATGGATGACTTAGAAATGGTGCATGCTGGGAATGCACAGGCGCTTTTCCCAGTGCAAGGCAGTACTCTCTTCTGGATAAACTTGGTCCGCTTTCCTTGGCGATCACAGCATAGAGGCGCTGTACTTCCTTCCTGTATGCAAACAATTTACCCACTGATGATTAATTAGTATAAACCCCTCAGCAAATCATCAGACTGGGGTAGTCTTTGGTCTTCCTGTCTGTGAAGTAAATCAGTGTCTATGTCCAGCTTCTCTAAAATTCCTAGAAAAATACTGCTTGCAGATTCACAACTAAAGCTGCCTACTGTTCAGATGGAGAGGTGGCTCAGTGATTAAATAGCACTGGCTGCTCTTCCAGAGGACCGGGGTTCAATTCCCAGCTCCCATATGGAGTTCACAATTGTGTGTAAGTCCAGTTCCACGGGATCTGGCATCTTTACACACACATATACAGGCAGACAACACTAACGCACATAAAATAAAATTAAAATTAAAAACGTTGCCCACTGTCTACTTGACAAACTAGAAGGAAATAAGAACCAGCCCCTCCCCCATCTCACTAAGGGAAACAGGCAGTTGTATTGAACAATTAGTATTAGTGCACTAAGCTGAAAGGTGTAAGATAAAAAAAAAAAAAAAAAAAAAAAAAGGAAGTTTAGCTGCTCCAAATACAAAATGATACCATCTGGTTTAAATTTCATTTTTACTTTGTTGAATTGCTGACGTGTAAGGAAATAAAATGGTCAGCGCGGCCAACTAAAGGCATGAGAACTTGGTTACCCTCAGCCGGGTCATGAGCACCTGAATAAGTCACCGTGCCCTGATTTCGTGCAACTGTTTCAAAATACTGTGTCTTCCCATTGCCTTTCAGGTATCAGCGATTCAAAGAGAAGAACTAACCTTACACTTCACCGGGTCTCTGTGTATCACTCCTACCCCCCTAAAAACAAACCCAGGCTAAGTATCTAACCTTGACATTGCAAGTTCTGGAGTCAAGTCAAAGCTGAAATAAGCATCAACTGCATGCACTTAGATAGGGAGCTAGAGCATGAGATCAAACTCTGACGTGTCAATATGCTCCATCGTGAGTTTGTGGGGTAGTGGCTGCTGGTGACTTGTGTACTGGGGAAAGGTGTGGACAAGAGCATACAAAGAACAGAATAGAGAATCGGTAACACAAAAAATCTTCCACAGAGACACAGAGGAGGCGTAGAGACAGAAAAGGTGCAGTTTTGTGAGCTTTCCAGGAAGGAACGGAAGTGGTCACATCAGATCATGAGACTGAAAGCCAACATCCTTGCCTCACAGGACCTTCCTTCCCTCTGCCTGGATCCCTCAACTGGTTTCACATGCCTACTTTTTGAGGAACAGGAGCTCTTGAGAACTTTACATTGATGGTACTTGGATCTTTCTAACTCCGTAGAGGTCCTGGGAGTGTCGGTCACTGACAAACCACAAGCCATAGCAACTAAGGACTTCCTCTGCAGTATCACGCTTTGGACCCTAGGCAGGCAGCAAGCCATTGAAGAAATGCTTGCTTGTTCGGTTTATCTTTTTAATTACAAGAGTCCTCTGTGGTCAGCATGGGGGGTATTTGAGTTCTACAGTGAGCCTTTGAGACACTCTTTATGGATGAGTAGGGTCAACTTCTGGATTCGAGTGCCAGGGAAAAGATCTGTGACATATTTGTCTTTTTTAAAAAATATTTTTTTCTTAAAGATTTATTGACTTTATGTATGTGAGTACACTGTTGCTGTCTTCAGACACACCAGAAGAGGGCATCGGATGCCCATTACAGATGGTTGTGAGCCACCATGTGGTTGCTGGGAATTGAATTCAGGACCACTGGAAGAGCAGTCAGTGCTCTTAATCACTGAGCCATCTCTCCAGCTGGACATATTTGCCTTTAAGAAATTCTCTCCAGCTGTTTTCAGATAAAGACACAAATGACTGCATTTCTTCTAAACTGAGTAATAAATTCTTCACTGTGTATTTCGCACTCAAATAAATATGTGTTATTTTCTAAATGCTGAAAGTAGCATGGCATGATATATGTATATATAATATGTATGTCATATATGTATATATATATGCCACATCTTTTATTCAAATTGACTATCATAAAAGAGAGTTTGAGAATCTCTTAAATTAAGAATCATTAAAAATATGTGTACATAATATTAAAATTTACATATTTTTGAGATAGCATTGATAAACAGAAAATAAATGGGTTTGTAGACTATAAAGGATTTCTACTTTATATATAAATGATTCTAAGAAAAGGGCTCATAACCAACACAGATTCACATAAAACAAAACAAAAGCATAGAAGCATATGCTCACACATATTCATATGCTCACACATATTCATATGCTCACACATATTCATATGCTCACACATATTCATATGCTCACACATATTCAAACATTTCTCCATCTTGGTCTCCTGCACCTCTAAATCAGAGTTTATTACATCTTACTAAAGTAAACTTAGGTTTGACCATCTTATAAACAAGAAGGCGACTCCGTCAGCTTTATCTGCCCCCATCCTAAACCATCCTGAGAAAAAAGGGTGACCCCCACCAAAAGACGTGCAAATACATGCAGTATTGTAAACAGAAACATTTCACTTCTAAGCTTTCTGCTGCAGATTTCTTTCCACCAGAAAACCCATATGGCTCAAGTTTTAATTACTTTGGCTAATGCTATATGTAGTAATTCTGTGGTGAATGCCTAAGTGTTTCATTTCTGGTTTCCATAGCAACATTACATCAGCTTGCAGACAGCTGGCTCCACAGTTTTAAACCATAACAAATTGACCAAGCCAAGGCACAAAACTATAGCTGCTTTAAAGAGATAGCAAGTCCTTCGGCTGCTAGGCACTGACTGAAGAGTCTATGGGGCCATTTGGCACGGATAGGAGGGTGGAGCCTCCTTTCTTCCCAGCTTCTCTTGGAACAAGTGCATCCTTTGACACATCTGTGATGTCCTAATGGGAAAAGCCACGGAGCCAGCGTGGAGAACTTTTTATAACACAACTACACGCAATATGATCGGGGGGGGGGGGGAGGAACAAAATTAATCACATCTGTAAATAAGATTTGTGTGCTGGCGTACACTGCTTATCCTAAGCCTGTCACTGCTGCCCGAACAGATCCTTCACTGCTCCTTATAACAAACAGTTCTGGGATGTGCAGAATACATGGTTTCTAAAAGTTTAGTGGCACGGTAGCAAGGGATGTGACGAATAAATGGTAGTCCACATTTGCAAGGAACAATTAGATCCTTGGGGGGACCACACGAGACCATCTTGAGCACAGGGTTACAGTTTGCCTTGCTGGCTCCAAATTCGAGACGCACTATCACAGTGAACAATCAGAACAACCAGACTCAGTCACCTTATCCTCCCTCCACGCAGTGAGACAACATCATACGATATTTAAACCTTTCTGAGAAGTATTTTTCAATTGCAAATATATTTGCTTGGGAAAAAAAATCATACAACAGTTTTGTTTGAACTTAGTCCATAAAAAGACACACATACACACACACACACACACACACACACACACACACACACACACCTCAACTTCTATGGCCACGCTGTCATTACATTAATTGTAAACGTTATGAGACGAAAGACGGTTGGTTGTAGATTTACTTAAAGCGATGCCGGATGCTCACGGAGCAGCTCCAGCTTATGCTTGCTCATTCTTTCTTAGTCTCAAAATAATGTTTTGCATTCTCCAAAAGTTATGTATGGCGGCTGGGTGAATGGGCTGGGTGACAATGCTCGGGGGTAGAAGGCAGGTTAGTAGCTAGAAGGAGAAATGCAGATCTAGAGAAATCGAAGAAGCCACGAAAGTTGCTTCCTAAGCAGAAGTGAGCAGAAAGCCTTTTTCTTGGAGCAACAGAAAAGTTTTGCTTTCACACAAAAACAAAAACAAACAAACAAACAAAAAAAACCATTCATCAACTTACCGGCTTCGGCATTTAGCAGGCGTAAGGGGTAGTTTTTGCAAAGACGAAGTAGGTGCCCCCTTCCCCCTCCCCACGCAGAGCAAACCCCACTCTTGATCCGTCAGCCCTGAAATCTCCAAGTAGGACCAGGCACCACTCCCACGAGCATGTTCTCCGTAGTTACATGATCGGGCAGGCTCTCCCAGTCACGGCCCAACATCTGACGAAGAGCACCAGGACACTGACTGGATTCAATTAGCCTCTCTCTGCCTGCTGCCCGATCCCCCGGTCGCTTGCTAACTGTATAACTTGTAAGAAAGGCATAAGTCATCAGCTCTAAGCAAATCTCCTATTCACCACAAGGAAAAAAGGGAGTGTTGTGCATGGCCAACAATCCCTGTTTTCACTGAGGAAGGCTCCCTGACCTCCTGCTGGCCTCCAGTTCCTTAATTACTGTCTATGGAATTCCAGAGAAAGAAAGAAAAGAAAGAAAGAACGCGAGAATCTGAGCGAATCTGGGACAGAGGGCTAACCCTTCCGAGTGACTGAACTCTAAAACAGATCGCTTCTGCAGATGGGCTTCCAAACGCTCCCTGAGGGGAGTGGTCACGATTGAAAGTGGACACCTTTCCAGGGCTATTTTTGAAATTACTATTGTGGAGCTTGTGATTCTGGTTTTTCTCCCTGACTTTATCACTTTCTCTCTCCCTCCCCATTCTTCCCCCCCACCCCCTTTCTGTTTTAATAGCCAGAGTAAATGTAGGCGATTTCCCCTTTCCTGGGGCTTCTAAAACTGTCTCCCCAAATTGTTCCGACCATCATTTCAGGGCAGCTGAGTTCCCGGGCATTCTGGAACAGCGAGCCTGGGGACTATGTCACAAGATGATTGTTTAATTTCCTTGGGGAGTCCCGGGGGAGCACCAGGCACATGCTGTAACTGAAACAGAACATGGGCTAAACGAGACAGAGCTGGAAAAAACGGAAGAAGTCTCCATGACGTGCGGCGTGGCTCTTTCCCGTGGCTCACCTCACCGAGTTAACCCACTGTGCGGTTTGCCCTAATCACCTCGAGCTGCCTCTTCCATCATGAGGGTCTTCCTTATCCATCTCTTTAGAGGCGGATACAGATACACAACACAGATAAAACACCTGGCAGCCTAGAGCTCACCATGAGTGCCAACCTCTGTCTCCTTAAGATAGAAGAAGGTCTTTTGGGAGGAAGTCTAGGGCTTACTTAAAGGGGGGGGGGACATTTGAGACCCGAAGCTCACAAAGGGAAGGTCCCGCTTTGCCCAGAGTCTCCATTTTAGCTGGCAGCCTGGCAGCCCATCTTTCCCATTTGCTGGGTCCCTCACCTGCTCCCCTCCCCTCCCTTCCCTCCCCTAGAAAGCATTTACCCCATGCCCCTCCCCTCCAAGTCCGCGGGTTCCAGAAGACTCGCGTCTACTTTTAATGAAACTTCCTCTTTTTCCTGCCACAAGGATTCGCCATAGCTTCCCCTGTACGGCCCAGTTCCCCAGATCACAAACCAATTCTCCCAAAGCCGGTGGCTTCACTGCCCACCACTGGCATTTCAGGGCCACAGACCACACCAATGGTGGCAGCTGAGTTTTGGATGAAGTACGGTCGGCTCTGGCATTCAGCAAGCACCATGCCCACAATCCATGAAATGGGTTCAGGCATGACCCCTTTCTCAAATAGGAAGGGCAAGGTAGCAAGTGGGACCCTGTGGGTCTGTGCTGTGGAACTAGCTGAGGTTCATTTCAAAGTAACTCTTAGCTGATCATCTTAGCTGACGATGGTCCTAGGATTCCTAAATGTCACTTTGGTTTGATGACATCTTACAGTGCGGATGGTGTTCCTAGAGTTCAGCAGTGTCTATTACCTAGGCGTCTTCTATTGGGTACTGACTGGAGGGCAGGCAGAATCCATTTTACTTTTATAAATGGCTCTTTTGCGTGTTATGGACACAGCAAGGCCAAGAAGGCCCATAGAGCTGGAGGCACAATGACAGACATTTGGGCTTCGGTGACACTGGATGCTAAGATGCAGAGAAGGCTGGGGGAGCATAGGAACCAGGGCTCTGCAGTTCAGCAGGCACGGCTGGGTTCAGATCTCCATCCTCCACTGGGAAGAGCTCAGGCATGCGTGTTACTCTCTCTTGTTTCTAGAACTGGCCGTGGGATCTAGGGAGGAGAGATGGTGATCCCTTTATATGAAGCCTGGCGCCTGGCAGAGTGGGAGGCACGGAAGCTTGGACTGATGGAGACACCGTGAAGAGGGCAGAGGGAAGAGACATCACTGGACTTCCCTCCCCCACAGCAGTCCAGCCACGGCCAGCTCCTCGGGCCGTTCACGAGGATGAGCCAGAGAACTGAGTTTAACCATCCCTTCATACGCCTCTGCCCCCCACCTCTCAGAGGGAAAGCCTAGCATTTATAGAGCGAATGTGGGGTTCCATGTGGGACACAGCATGGATCTGCCTTTCAGAAAACAGGAAACTCCGTGGGGACCAAGGTCTGGTATAGTCTCCTGACCAGGATATACTGCGCCTGCTCACAGCAAGCCACTCCGAGTGTCTGCCTATGGCAATCCCTCTAGGAACAGGAACGTACCGGCCACACAACACAGCTGCTATCCTTCACCTCACATCAGAGCAAACGCTCAACCTACAGACTGGGCCACATCGACCAAAGAAAATGCTTGGTTCTTGAAAAACACCCCCTACAGTCTTGCTTTCTTGACAGTGGACTTGAACCTAGCTAAGCACGGCAGGTGTGCAGATGGGCTCGCATTCACATTTGGAATGTCTGAAGTTGATGCTAAGGAACTATCAGTTAAGTCTTAGGACAGGGTGCACACAAAGCCTTGCCTTGGGACATGGAACCACATGGTCACATCCCTTCCCCTCCTTACAGTTAAGAGTGTGCTCTGCTCTGCTCCACTGTACAGATGCTCTGTGGAAAGGGCCTCCCAGAGGATCTGCCTCTCATCCTCTACCTCCTCAGAGAAACTCAAGTGCCCCGGGTTGTGGGTGCTCACACATCACCGAGTTTGCCAGACACTCATTTAACAACGCCTCTGTCCACCCATCGTGGGGTTGGGGGACCTTCTAGCCTTCCCTTTCATTGCCTTAGCTTATGTGGCTGCATAGCCACCTAGACAAGCTTTATCCAGAGCAGCAGCTCTCAACCTGTGGGTTGTGACCCTCCCTCCCACCAGGGGTGGCATATTAGGTCTCCTGAACACCAGATATTTACATTACGATTCCTATCCGTAGCGAAAATACAGTTGTGAAGTAGCAATGCAATAATTTTATGGCTGGGGTCACCACACCATGAGGAACTGTATTGATATTGAAGGGGCACAGCATAGGAAGGCTGAGAACCACTGATTTAGAGACTTGGCATATGCACCTTCATCACTCTATTATCTGGTCCCTTGCTGAGCATCACAATGAGCGCAGTCATGGTCACTTACAGAGCTATACTTGAGTAACACTTTCTATTTCACACGACAATTAAAACTTTGCAAAATGCAAAACCACACAGGAAGAAATGACCCGTATCCTCATGTTAAGAAAAATTGGTAGCGTTTTTTTGACCTCTCAAATCCTCCGGCCCCGCCACATACACACAGTGATATATAATCCCAGTGACACAAAGGGTCCTAAAAACCATTCCTGACCATTGCTTTACTTTGTTGATGAAGAGAATCCCATCCCTTCCCTCTGGCACCTCTTGTGGTTTTCTTTAGAACAACAGTTTTCAAAATGTGGGTTGTGATCCACTTTGGGGAATCAAATGATCCTTAGACCACCATTGGAAAACACAGATATTTCCATTATGATTCACAACAGTAGCAAAATTACAGTTATGAACTAGCAACAAAAATAATTTTATGATTGGGGGGTCACCACAATGTGAGGAACTGTATTAAATAAAGGGCCTCAGCATTAGGGAGGTTGAGAACCACTGTTTTAGATACTTCTTAAGTCATGTGTACTTCTTAAATTTTAAAAGAAAAATACATGGAAATTTTTTTCCATGTCAACAAATGCTCTTCCAATAGGGTACGCCAACATATTAGTGGTTTAACAGCACGCATTCTGTCACAGAAGTATGTTGTCATTTACTTAAGCAATGTGCGTGTCACTGGACATTTGAATGTCTCCAACATAAACCAATTCAGATGCATAGCATGACAAAATTTATTAATATGTCTAGTGCAGTCTTTTTCTCTGAACGGATGGTTGGATTTTAGAATTGAAGGGTTTTTAAAAATGTGCACATCTGCAAGGCTTTTGACACCCATTGCAACTTACTCAGAAGCAATGTGTTGTCTTAACTATATTCCCCATCATTACCAGTGCCACAAGTTTTTTCTTTTTTTCTACTTAGATAAATAAAACTTAAATCTATCTTGATGCTACATAGGTATTTCTTGATTGGAATGAATGAATGAATGAGTGAACTGATGGAAAGAACTCAGAAGAACATGAAGTATCAACATGACTAGGAAGCAGCCTCTAAACTTACAAAGGTCAAAGGACAAGAAAGTCCAGTGAGGAAAAGCTCGAGGGAGGCCCTGAAGCATGATGGTTAATACAGGTCAGGTATGATGGCCTCGTCCCTGGGATGGAGAAAAGATCTGCACACGGGACCGTGCACCTCAGCTATGGAAACTGAAATGTGTGTTAGTGGCTGGTTAACACCAGTTATGGGTTTCAGGGCACATCCATGTTCATACATGACCTAGAAGTTAGTCTTGTGATGGTCCCAAAGCCATAATTCACTGTCCACTCTGACCTCAGAGGCTTGCCTATCTAGTTGGATAAAGCAGAGTTCAGCTGATGTCACTGTATAAACAACATGTGACACCAATCAACGGCAGCTTCTGGTCCCCCCTTCTCTGAGCTGGATTTCATCACCTCTCCACCATGTCCGGTCTCCTTCCATGGTCCAAGCAGTGATGTATTCAGGATCCCTCCCTACCTTAGGGCTACATCCTGGCTCTGCCTGGATACACTCAAAATTTTCCCAACACTTGAGGACCGAGCCATGTTGGGTCATGGCAGGGACCTTTAGGTCACTGTTATCATGGTAATCTTTATGTTTATAAAGAGAAAAAATATTAGCCTCGCTGAGTTCATAGCAAGCCTGTTCAACTTAAATCTTACAACTTCATAAGACATGAAGCACACTGTGCCTGACATCCTACTCTATTACAAAGAAGCCAGGCAAGGAGGAGATCCATCTGTTTAGTAAGAAATATTTTACTCATTAGAGAGTGACATCATTGCCCTCTGAAATTAGGAGAATTTTGTCAGCAGATGGGGGGAAAAAATAAGATCCCATTCTCCTCCCAAAGGTACCGTGCAACGCTGAAATAAGCACTCTGGCAGCTTCCAAATTAACTAGTTGTCGCTAAACTTGAGGAAAGGGGAAACGGAGGAGGAGGAGGAAGAAGAGGAGAAGGAGGAGGAGGAAGCAATGGAAAAAGAGAAGATAATTATAGGAGACTTTTATTTGGAAAAAGTATGTGGGAATTTGAAGTAACATTACTATCCCCTGGAGAAAAAGGACTGTCAGCACTTAATTCATTTTAAAAACTTTAAAAATTAATAGGCGGCCCAGTGGAACGCAAGTGGATGTTGCCGTCTACAGTGTACTTGCTCAGTTCTGTCTCCTAAACTCAAGAACATGGAATTACTTTTAACCACCCTCAAAACAATGTGCTACCATCTTTTTCCCAAAGGAGGAGGGGGGAAAAAAGATCAAGAGTCCTACCACCAAACCTAGAGCGACTCTGAGCCCAAGAAGCCAACCTCCTCCAAAGCTACAAGCTCCCTGGAAGCAGAGAAAAGGTTTTTCCTCCTTCCCCTGGAGGTGGGAGGGATGGAGGAAGGCGACTGACTTCCTCTCCATATGTAAAAGCCTTGGGTGACTTTTCTGCATGTTGTCATTCCCTTCACAGGTCAGGGGGACCGGCTGTTGATATGAAGTAGCTGAAGGTCACAAGTGAAAGGACCAAGAAGGACCTAGGAAGCCAGCAGCAATCGTAGACCGCCCTTGTGAGAGGCTGGGGGGGGGGGGGACACCCAATGCACATCAATGATGTGAGACACCCTACAGATTCTGGCAAACTCTCCCGACCCCCTGCCCCGCACATCCCCAAGAGCCCCAGGCTCTCATGCAGCCCCCGTGCCAAGGGAGCCGGCTGACTCAGAACAGCGCTGCCAAGTGGGACAATCACACATGAACTGGAAAGTCCAGTGTTCATTCCCGAAGCGCTAAGTCTCCTCAGAGACTGGGTGTGTTGCAAAGTCACATTGCTTTGGCATCTCAGGCTACTGACTCATAGTTCAGGCACAGTGACTTCTCAGGACAGGGCTGTCTAACAACTTAGTCTAGGCACATGACAATGCAGAAACACAGAGAGCCCAAGGAATCTAGTAGGCACAGAAGGAGGGTATAGAGACCCACCTATGCCACTGGGCCAGCAGGCGAGCCCATGTCATTCCTAAAGTCACAATCTGTGTATCTATTTGGTTTCATCTATAGAATTAATAAGAAGTAGCTTTGATGCAAGTTCCAAGCTAAAGGATCCAGGCTGAATGCCTATCTTTAGGTAGGTAGGTAGGTAGGTAGGTAGGTAGGTAGGTAGGTAGGTAGATAGATAGATAGATAGATAGATAGATAGATAGATAGATAGATAGGTAGGTAGATAGGTAGATAGATAGGTAGATAGATAAGATCATTAGCTCTGAGGAGGTTGGTTGTCTCAGTGAATTAGCAAAACCATCAGGATACAATTGCTGAACACTGAACTACTGGATAGCCTTTTCAGAGAGATCAGAAAAGTGACCAGCCTCCTCTGCCAAAACAGTGTTAGAGCCCAGCAACAAGCAAAGAAAGGTTCATGCATTAACACTTAGAAACTGCATGGCCAAGGTAAGCGACAAATCATCAAAGTTCCCTCCCACTTTAAAAAAAAAAAACAAAAAAAAAACAAAACAGACAAGCCAACAGCAGAGACTTCATAGCACACCATCTGAAAAAGAAACTGTTCCCGACTCGTTTTTTTTCAAGACTCAGGAACAGTGGACATGAACTGGGAATCGGTGAGTGACAGACGGTCAGCTGATCACGGAGCTGCCTAATCAGTACTAAGCCCCTGGAACTCACTAGAATGGTAGACTTGAATAAAGACAGGGTGGCTCTGCTGCCATGCAGCAACGGGTGTGAGCTGTGACAGAGCTGGGGGCGGAAGGAAGTCCAGTACCCGGATGCCCAGGGAGACCACATTCTGTCACTTATGGGGCTGTCCATCCAGAGGCAGCAACGGCCACACAACTGGACTACCCAAGAGAGACCTCAGCTGTATATTGGAAGAACTGGGATGGGGGTAGGGGAGAGCTATTGTTACACAAACATAACACTCCTGACATCAGCCCCAGTACAAAATGGGACTAGAGTCACCTCCGTGCGATCAGGTTGGGAAAACATGTATGACAGCTGCTTAAAATTCCAGTTGCTTCACTGTGTGAACTAGGTTAAGGGGCTGGAGTAAACGCACTTACTTCTCCTGAAGAGAACTCAGGTTCAGTTCCCATCACCCACGCAGCAGCTTGCAACTGTCTGTACTTCCCATTTCAAGGGCTCTGTCTGAGGCCCTCTGCTGGCTTCCCTGGGCATCACGCACACACGGGGCACAGACTTAGGCGCAGACAAGCACTTGAACACATACATTTTTTTAAAAAAAAATTTTTTAAATAATAATTTCAGTCATGAATTTAATTAAACGAAACCTCAGAGATGGCACACACAGATGACACAACTTTAAAAGAAACAGATGTAAGGAAATAAAAAGCCAAAGCCAGTTACAAAATCAACTTGTTAGGAAGAGGGGCCCAAGAATACCGTGTACCCCCTTAGAAGTCAAAATACAAAGAGCTCCATACCATGTAAGTTATTTTTTCTCCTACTTCGCCTGATTGAAAACCTCCAGCTCTTCACCTTGAACCCTGCCGCGCCCCTTACCTGACACACACTTCTCTTTTATCACCATTTGTATCAGGCACCATCCTTGGGAAAGCCTCTGAGGGTAGGGAGGGGGTGGCGGGAGGGGAGGGGGCAGAGGGAGGGGAGGGACTTCCATTGTGTGACTGGCACCTTTCCGTATGTTACCCATGGTCCACAGCCGTGTGATCCATCTGTCTCTTTTTTTCCAACCACAAACTCATTGGGAATAAAGAACTGGTGCACAGCACAGCCTTGATAAATATTTGCCCAATGGGTGATTAGAGGAATGCCCAAGATGGTATTACTTCATCTACATTCTGGGTCAAATGGGCAACAGGGCAGACGAATCACATAGTTTTCGGAACCAATTATGCAATGCGCTTAGCTTTATACAACTAACAGTACACCATCAGGACCACCGGAGGGCGTGGCGTGACACAGAGAAGGGAAAGTGGGGCTCAGAAGAGGGCAGAGGAATATTTTCAGTGGCTATTATTCTGTACAATTAGGATTTGGCTCTGCTAAATACCGCTTTCCCATTCAAAACCCCGGGTTCAACCTCCAGGACCCACATGGTTTTATTTATTTATTTTTGCTTTCCAAATGAGTGTCATTGTCTGCTGCTGACTGCAGTTCTGAGAGTTTTGGTATAATGGGTAATTATGATGACAGAGTTCAAACGCACCATAAACAAGCGATGGGCGGCCTGTGCCTTCAATGAACTGGCTCTGCACCCAGCTTCTTGGATCCTGCCTCTGAGTCCTGTTCATGAACCACAAGAAGGCCTTGTGGCCCAATAAACAAGGCTTGGCACTGGGGCAAATGACTTAATGAAGGGCAGAGATGTGACGAATCAATAACACTGGACAATGATGGACATCATCTTTATCTTCAAACTCCCTGAAGTCGTTCCCTCCAGCGGAGAGAGGAAGGGCTATTGCAAATCTAAATGCCAAACCCTGACCCATATTAGATTTTATCTGCACTTGGATATAACCAGCTAGTGGAATTAATGTGGTATATCTCATCTGGTAGCTGCGCATTAGGCTGGACAAATGAAGCTTCATTTGTATAGGTCAAAAGCTATCTATATCTCTAATGTTATAGATTTCCACCCGAGAAACAAGAGACCAAACTGCATTAAAAGGCTATCTTAAGTTTAAAAAGATCTCTTTACAAATAGACACCATCGGAATATGTCATGCTTGGGCACTCTGTCAGTATTTGTTTGTATTCACGTGGCCCTTGATACACTGAGGCGGGTCCCCACAAACAATTGGAAACAAAGGTGTCCCTGGTTCATTTGCAGAGAACCAACCCAACCGGCAGTTATGTATGATTTCTGGGACTCGGATGAGGATTCCCTCCACTTAGGAGAGAGCAAGATCATATACTAAACCCAACAGCCTGTAAGACCATCTCCCTGTCATTACCTGCTTCCTCCTTCCTTCCAAGTGCCGCTGGACTCACACCCAGCCTGAATAGCAGAGCAGAGTCCGAAGGCATTGGTGAGCTTTCCCAACTGGGCTACTGACATGTACACACAGTGGCATGGACAAAAATGGCACTGGATGGAGGACTCAAACATTTCATCGACGACGGCGGTGGACAGAAAGGACGGGTGATCTTCCCACGGAGTAACTAAAGGTGACGACACCCATCGGGATTGATTGCTCGGCGCCATTCACACTCACGGGGCACACTGGGTTGGCTGATCTAGGAAAGAGACTGAAGCACAAAGATGGCTGCTCTGCCCCAGAGGCAGAGCTGACAGGACATGGGGTCCAGATCTCACATCTGACTCACGTCTCCGCTTCCCCAGCCCTGCGCCTACCCACACAGGGTGAATGCTGGCTTCCAGGTCTGCAGAGGCTAGTACCTCCTTCTTGTCTAACTTGATTTCTTCATGGTGATCTTAAGGGACTCGTTAAACACATGCCTCAGACTTTGGCCCTGGTCCCGGGGAGAAGGCTGGGAATGGGAGGGGAACAGTGCTGAGTAGAGACCAGGAAGTGGGGAAATGAACAACAGGAAGTCACCTCAGCAGCCCCCACCCCCACGTTTAAACCACTTGGAATTTGGAGCAAATTCTTAATTCTCACAAACCCACTCACTGTGGGGCTAGGAAGACAGGTCAGCCAGTAGATGTAAGGCTCACACAAACCTGAGGATCTGGGTTCAATGTTCGTGGCCCACAAAACAAACAAACAAAAGCAACCAGACAAACAAGAACAAACCAGGCAGAGGTGGCAAGTAGCAAGATGGGAGGCAGAGATGGGAGAATGACCTGGAAGCGCTGTGGCCAGCGAGCCTGGAGTGCTACACAGTGTAGCAGCACGGATAAGAGAGACATTGCTCACAAGGGAAAAGTCAAGAATCAACTTCCTGCCGGGCAGTGGTGGCACAAGCCTTTAATCCCAGCATGCGGGAGGCAGAGGCAGGTGGATTTCTGAGTTCGAGGC